>NC_135549.1:24242341-24524841 GCF_964340395.1 Glandiceps talaboti
AACTCAACAGCATTGTGAAGAAATACATTGCTGGTCGTTGTAATAGACATCAGTCTACATTTCTTATTAACCAACATTTACCGATATTTACTCACACTTTCTGACTAATTGTTAGTGTCTGTGGGTATAAATGCTAAAATATTATGTCCCCATATTATGGCAAAATAAATCAAAATGGCTAGACTAAATATACATAAACACTTGTAATGTCGCGTGTTTCACATTCATTGACTTTTATTTATCTGATTTTTTATTATTTGCCGACGAGAAGCATTACGATACCATCGTGATGCGTTGACGGCATCCCAAGGACGGCATATTTTAGCACAATCGTACTCGCGTCGCCTTTTGAACGGCGCATTTAACAGCAAAGTAAACATATTTAATCTCGAATAAATATACTAGCTATTAGAATACCAATGGGAAACTTCAAGAAGGTGTATCAGGACATGCAGTGCCACAATATATTTGCTGGTCCCATAATACACTAATTGATTCAATTTGCTCCGAGCATATGGAAGCACGCTCCAAGTCATTGCATCATGTAAATGGAACTGTGACTGACATAATTTTGTTGTCCATATATAAAATGAGAGTGACCTGTAAATGTTTCACAGTTTTCATCTTGTATTGTCACATGTTTGGCTTGTGAACGCAAGTTTACATATATTATTTTCGGCCAGGGCTGTCTAGGGCGCAATACTCTAGTCCGAGTCTGAGACCCATCGACTTGTTGGGGACACGGTATACAGGTGATTATTATATATTTGATTATCGGTAGGTGGGTAGTGTTGTCAAGTTTTGTGCAGTCACCACGGCCGCGGCAGTAGGATAGTTCCACTGATCAAAGCTGAAGCAGTGTATGTACGTATGGACTCGGAGAGCACATTCGTGTCGGGTTGAATTTATCCACGTGTTGATATAATCCATATTTATCAGATATATTGTAAAATTCGTACAGAAATAACGTCTCTAACATCAAAACAAACACTGAGAAATCTAGTTGCAGGCTTTCTCTCATAACCATGTGCTGGGGTCACGACCTTGATTGCCGACGTCAATGTTGTCCAATCATATATAATATCCTGAACACATCGCGATATTTGATTTGTTGGTTTCCTAAACTGTAAACTTTGAATATCATGATTCGGTACAAAATTCTTCTAATGAATATTAAATAGGCTTGTTGTATGAAGTGATATCGCAACATTCAAGGGAAACCATACAAGTTTTCTTCCAGACGAGTTGCTAAAGTCATATAAATGACAACAACAAAACTCACAAAATTTCCTTAATTCTTTACAATTTTATTGCTGATAATATGGGTAATCTAATAGCTAGTATATTTATTCGAGATAAATATGTTTACTTTGTTGCTAAATGGGCCGTTAAAAGGCAACCTCAGCGAGTACAAGTATAGTGGGCTAAAATATGCTGTCGACGCGTCATGCGTGTCAAAAGTATTCTAATGCTTCTTGTCGGTAAATAATATAAAAAAATCAGATAAATAAAGTCAATGAATGTGAAACACACAACATTACAAGTGTTTATGTATATCTAGTCTAGCCATTTTGATTTATTTTGCCATAATATGGGGACACAGTATTGTTGCATTGATACCCACAGACACTGGCAATTAGTCAGAAAGTGTGAGTAAATATCGGTAAATGTTAGTAGGACACTGTAGTTTTTGTTTACTGATGGCTATTACAACAACCAGCAATGTATTTTTTCACAACACTGTTGAGTTTTATTCACCTTTTGACTATGCTCGTCATAGGCTATGTGCGAACGAGTACCCCTTACGACGTCACAAAATCCTGTGGTCTAGGTGGGACCGGAAATACCCGAAAACTCTCGAAGTAAATCCGAAGGGAACTGACTGAAAAAAGGTCATTTTAATGTGTTTGCAGACGCAAGTTTGTAAAACCAGTATACATTTCACAAGCATGTCGTCTAGCAAAATACCAATAGTGAATGTGAGCATTTTGAATCACCTTTAAATTGCAACAGCACACTTTATGAACCTGCATTTATGTGGATTATACTATTCAAAAGAAACTTGTGACCAATTCTTGCCAACATTTACCTGAAACTATATCACTCATCTCTTCCTTTTGAGCATCAGCAGTTCTCTTATAATTCCTGACAGCGAGACTTTTATGGCAGTTGTTCATCATCATCATCATCATCATCATCATCATCATCATCATCATCATCATCACTTTCACAGAGACGAGCTGCAGCTGTAGCACGCAGTGAATGGTTAGACATAGCTGAATCCATTAAATCCTGCTTTGGTACAGAATCTGTGAACAACAGAGTTGAGTTGGTTATACCCCATAATTCTCGAAGAAAACCACATCTTGCGTTGGTTTCTTAAATGCTTAGAGATAAAACGCACCACCCGGGCGATCGAAGAGACTGTAATGAAAATGACAAAACGGGTCACCATTGCATGATTATATATTGTATCAATTCGATTCATACTAGGCTAAACTATAGACCCTCCACCCTGGAGGGTCTATGGTTAAACATTTTGTATGAAAATATTTGTATATCTAAAAACGTATTGAAAAAAACGCTTACGGTGCAAAACTAAACGAAAAATCAGACCGTTTTTGTACTGATTTGCTATTGATATATAAAAATATTTCACAGTTTGTGACGATAAATAACTAATCGGATGCATGTGATTTGTCAAATACAAACACCCCACTCATGCGTTCCCCGAAAGTACAATTTTGTAATGTCAATAAAACTTATGTTTGTCAAAAGATTAAATCTCAGATACGATATAGAATTTACCTTCACCTACCATTTAGTTTTGTATAATTCATAGTAGGTTACGATGAAGCGACTTCTGTTTTCCACATTTTCATAAGCTCTTGTCGTTCGTTTAATGAAATGGCTTTTCAGACCACCCACTACTACTGCATAATTTCAATGATATTTGAGAATTTTCACACCTAATAGTACGGTGGCTGGATTGGAAATGGAACAAATGTTGAACAGTTGTTCCTTATATATCATGTTCTACAATTCAAATGAGGAACATATGCATTTCAACCAATCAGAGGGCTTCGCAAGTTGTAAGTTGAAAACATTCGAGTTGGGCACAATAATTATTTTAGAAGATTCTTTTAATCTGGCCAATTGGTGTAGTATAAGTTCTATGTTTGTTCCTTATTGATCAGTTTTCTCTTTTGGTGAACTTGTCCGTATAAGTACGTGTTAACACCTTTGCTAAGCGAGTGGCAGACAGTAGCAATCATGTTTATGTACAGTATGTTTATTCATCATGTATGTACCGTGACTCTCTCCAGTGCAGGTATTGGAGAGATATTCTCTATTGATTTTGCGTCGTTACTGTTTATGTATGTTTTTATGGGCCTCGAGCGTGATGCAAACAATAAATAAATAGATACAACACATTAGTACTGTCAAAGATAGGTACTCATTGCAGATAATACTAGGAATTTAATTCAAATCTCGTGCTCTCATGCAGGGGTCTTTGACCATTAGAAAAAATATTAACGGCTCGGAATAACTAAGGTTTAGCTCGAAAGGTAAGAATTAATGGAGAGATGCTTAACCTATGTATTTAAATTTACTATTATGTCTGCACACTCATGACTTTTTTGGTGGTGGTGGTGGTGGTGGTGGTGGTGGTGGTGGTGGTGGGGGGGGGGGTCGTGTGCAATTTCAAAAAAGTTACCAGATTCGATCTTCTGTCTATAGTTTACATCGCCATATAAAACTCTGTGTAGTATTAGTTGGCATGATTTTTACAGCATTGTATAATTTAGTAGTGTTTATATTAGTTCATTAGAAAAACGTGATGCATTTTACGGCACAGAAACGTTTGAGCTTCGTACTATACCATACCAAACCATTTTAAAGTCGCGGTTTTATCCCGTAGAATCCAACATTGCTGCGTGTTGTGCGTGCAGCATATAGTCCATATGTCATTATGTGTGTGATTGCAAATCCGGTACGTTCATGGTGGACGACATATTTTGCGTTATCAACAGTACATTCCTTACAAAGGCGACACTTCTATAAGAGTTGCTGAGTTATGTTTTTTACGAGCGGAGTTGCAAAACGGAATAGAGAGGTGTGAAAATGGCACGTCATGTGCAAATTTCCATGTCACAAAATCACATTTATGTTATAAAATTCATGTTTTCATTGATGAAATTACACATTCGAATAAAATAAAATCGTTATTTTCATGCGAGAAATCAATGTTTGTATTCGTAAATTGGTAGTGTGATAACAAGGAATGTGCAGAGTTCGCATCGATGATTGTACATTGAATACACGGCAAGGCTTAAATGAGGGCTCAAAAAACCAATGTAGTGAATGACACAGCCAATATGAATGTAATGCTCTTATTATGATTTAAATATGGATCTAGTTCTTTCAAGTGGTAGGCAGAAAGTGTCAATGTTTAATGGCGGCTTCAGCTCGTGTTGTCTCAATGTAAGGGACCGGACAGAATTTACGGCGGGGGGGGGGAGAAATTGGGGGGCCATGAAAAAAATGGGAGGCTTGAAAGGGGGGCCATGAAAATTCTCATGGTTTGAAAGGGTGGCCGCGAAATATTTTGTCATTGAAAAAAATTAATATGTTAGAAAATTTAGCATTGCATGAGATAGCACTTGATATCGCCTTTAATATTGAATGTCTACACTTTCATTTATGTATTAAAATGGAAGTGTGTACGTTTGTATGTACCTATTTAGTGAAGCATAAAAACACTACTCAAGATTAATTTGATACACCCAAGCCGTACCAGGACTATAATTGGCTTGACTTAGTTGTGCATGGAAAGTTAAGCTCTCTTCAGGTTGCTGAATTAGACAAGTACTTGAAATATCAGCAACTAAACATACATGGTAGGAAGGATGACAAGTTGAAAGCTGTTACATGTGATGTGTTAAGAAGAACTTCAAGAGAGCAACAGAAGTCAGTGATTGAAAAGAACACAGTTGATGAAAGTGAAGAGGAACTGTGTGACAGTGAAGAAGGAGATATTGTTTTAGAAGAAATTCGTAGTGATAGTGACACCGATATATCAAGTACTAGTGACAGTGACAGTGAGAGTGACAGCGAATCAAATGAGTCGAGCCATCAAAAAGACCAGGATGGTTCCCCTTATTGTTCAAACTAGATCAGGTAGACTGGCTGGATCATGGAAACTTGCTTTATATAAATTCAAGATTATGAATAAAGGGGTTGTATTGCAAAGGCTATTCATCATTGACATTGCACTTCAAGCTTAATGTGAATGGTTTAGAAAACTGTGAGTAATACTCATCTGATCACTGTACAGTGTATTGAATACAATTCTGAATTTGCTGTCCCCATCATGAAGTCACAAATGCCTGACACTATAGGTTTAAATATGTATGGTTTTGGAACTGAAAGCATATTGATTACATCTAAGTATTCCACAACATTCTGAATTTCTTTGCACTTTCATGAAGTCACAAATGTATTACATTTACATGTGTATTGGTAATGCATTTGGTGTAGGAAAGTGAAAGCTGTATTTGTCAGACCTCAGTGTGCATAAAATCCTTAGTTTGCTAGCACTTCATGACATCACAAATGTCTGATATTAGATAGTTATTGTGTTATGAGTATAAATAGATATTTGAATACACTATGTAGGTGATGTGATGTCCTTAGATACTCCCCACAAATGTCCCCACTACAGTTTTTCACAAATCACGCATGTGAATGTGTGTTTACTCTGTGTCTGTATTTCTGTGTATGTATCAGTGAATGACAGTTAAAACCACCACATCAAATGCCTTGGTATTAAGTGATGACTACTTATGGTGTCTAGTTGGGAAATAAACAAGATTATACCACATGTGTATGATTACATGTATGGTCAAAATGTTTTATATTGTTTTGTTTTCTAAAAAACTTCCTTGTTGTTTGGGCTGAAATAGTAACATAATAGTAGTACCAAAAGAAATATTACAGTTGTGCTACAGTAACAAAAAAATTTGTACTCTTTTTAGTTATTGTAGGGGGCAGGATATTGTGCACTTTTTTTTTGGGGGGGGCATGAAATTTTTATACTTTTGAAAGGGGGGACTGTGAAATTTTGGTCACAGTGGATGGGGGCCAGGAAAAAAAAACAAGTCAGACATAATTTCTCCCCAGCCCCCCCCCCCCCCCGCCGTAAATTCTGTCCGGTCCCTAAGGTGTACTTTAGCATTCATAAATTGTCTCCTGTCCTTTGAATTCCACATTGATCACCAAAAATCACTCAAGTAATGCTATCTCGACAGCCTCCTGTGGAATTCCAGAAAGGTTTGCAAGACAACGAGTCTTCAATCCTTGAGCTTTTCGTTCTTCTCCAACGAATCTTCCCCATGAACCAGGCTTCATCCAAGACAGGAATACCTTGGACCCTTGGTTGACAGAGAAAACAATATAATGATGTGTATCAATTGTGGATGACGGTATGAGCAGATGAATGAATGAATGAGTGAGTGGCGGGCAAGCGAGTGAGTGAGTGAGTGAGTCAGTCAGTCAGTCAGTCAGTCAGTCAGTCAGTCAGTCAATGAGTGAGTGAGTCAGTGACGACTGACTGGCTGAATGACTGACTGACTGACTGACTGACTGACTGACTGACTGAATGAATGAATGAATTAATTAATTAATTAATTACATGCGTGACTGCCGAAAACACCTAATCTGTTTTGGGTTTATGTTTTCTTATACTTTTTTGATATTTTGCTGATAAAAATGCTACATTTTAAAAACCTTTGATAATGAATATCGCTTTGCATTATTTTCACTTGTAAAAGTGTAAGATTTGGAAGTGATAACCGAAGATTATAATGTAAAATGTATGACATTTGCAAAGAGTCAAAACCTGAAATGATGATTAAACACATTACACTGCTCATACCATAGGGAGCGAGTGATAACATCATATTACCCGTAACCATGAGGAATGACATCATACTAGTACTTAGACCATAGAGATGTATGACGTTATTCTACTTACACCATAAAATGAAACGACGTCATTCTACTTATACAATAATGATTGCATACATTACACTGTTCATACCATAGCGAGCGAGAGCGTGATAACATCATACTAACCATACCATAAGGAAGAATATATGAAGAGAAACAGATTAGACTTCCGACCATGCCTGTCAAAAAGTACTTACTGAAACATATTTCTTGTTCGATAAGAGAAATGATATAGCTATTATTTGCATATTTCTTCATACAGGGTAATTGGATGACGTCATCAATGCTTACCACTCTGTTTTCGGATAATCTAGATTTCATGTTGAACAATATTTGCTTTAAAATAAATTGAAAAAAAACAACATATTACCAAATTTAACCTGAAGGCGTATGATAACTTAATGATTCGATCAAAGTTTGTGGTATTTTCATATACCTATTACAGCTGATGAGGTGAATATACGATCTTTAAAGTCATCCTCAGAATAGTGCATAGTGCTTTTACAAGGGGATTCAGCCTGAGCATGCAGTTTCGATAAGGTGAGACATCACGTTTAATGAGACTGGGTACAGATTCATGGTTTCATGTTAAGATACATACAATAAAAATATCAGCTAGAGCTTGATCCCTCACTGTGACAGTGTTTCATTGTCTTGTCTGTGTGGTCAGTGTAAAGTTGGATATTTGAATGTTTAAATATGCGTCTACCATGTGTCTATTGTAACAGTTGTAATGTACATGCTTCTACTGTTTGTACACCATTAACTAAAGTCATACTCGGAATACTGCATAGTGCTAGTTGCTATAAGGTTTATACGAATACTATTAGACGAATTCCAGGGGATTCCACCTGATGAGCATACAGTTTCGTTAAGGTGATGATGTATCAATTTCAGTGAAACTGGCTACAACTTCAACGTCTTGATATATAAAATAAAGATAGCAGAGAGTGATCCCTCACTGTAAACTTGAATATGTGAACGTCTTAATATGTACAAATTAACAAGTTTTCCGTGTGTCCGTTCTAACAGTATTCAGTGTGCATGCTGGTACTGTTTACAGCATTAACCAAATAAAGAACAGACAATTCGGAAGTAATGATAGTGTGGTATTATTAATATGATATTTATCTTATCAGAAAACCTCATGGCACCTCTGACTGAGCTTGACATCTTACCTTATCTAAACTGCATGTTCACCCTGAATCCCCTGTAATGGTATGGCGAAAATGGTTATATATTGATATCCATGCATTGGTATTTGTGAGTTTTGATTAATTGTCACCGTACGATACTTCATACCTGCACTCACATTTTAATCAAAATCGTTTTCATTTTAGTTAAGTCACGATTTGTTGGTTTATGACACTGAATTTGGAGCAAGGATCAGAATCTGCCCTGATTGTAATGTTACCTGTGGAAACGGTGGATGTGAGATATATATACACGTCAGGTTAACAGAATCCATGTATTCGGCGATGATATTTGCCATGTACGGCGATAGCTCCTTCATGGTCTGTAGATTCTGCTTTCTTTCAGGGTGACAATTCTTAATATAAGTGTGCAAACACCTGTGTGTGACATGATAAATAGTATATTACATTATTAGTTTAATTATTAGCCTTTAGAGAATGGGCATATAAATTAGCTGGGAGGGACCAGTGTTTTTAGAAGTCCGGTGCGTGAAAAAAATGACCCCCCCCCCCCTGTCATTGAAATACTTGTGATAAAAAAGAGCAATGCACAAAAATAGCGATCCCTCAAATAGTTGAATGCAAAATGGTGGTCCTCCCCTTAAAACACCAGCTAGTCCCCTCTCCTGTAATTTGTATCTTGTTCCTTCTTATACTATTGAACACATGCAAGAATATATGACTGCCTTGTAACATAATTTGCATAAACTTGGACTTGAGTTAACTAAACCGTCGAATGTATTACTAGTAACTTATTTTAGAATATTTATTCAGAAACAATCAGACTTGCTAATGGTTGAATTCCTTCAATTGTTTACGGGACACAATAAGCTGTGTTTCATATTGTTTCATTATTTTGGTTTCAAGCCGGACACGGGAACATTATAACAATCTTTCCCGCCGTTTTGTTGGAATTTTTCATCTGGTGATGTGTTTGTTTGTTTGTTGTTGTTTTTCGTTGTACGATTACTAACCTTTCGCCAGTTTTATTTCGCCAATGAACAGCGATAAACGACTGTCCGTCACAAATTTGTCTTTCGATATCGTCAACAATAAATCTTATATACGATGCCCTGATAAGTTTTTGTGTCGCTACATTTTCAAGTTCCGCAACATCAGGAATTTTGACTTTCACCTCACGAGGGCGCAGGACAGCTATACATCTCCGTGACCTGAATGACAACTGTAACTGTTCTTCATACTCTGTCTCTGAATTAGGAATCGTTAATGAACTAGGTAAAAAGATATCAATCATTTTTCCTAAATATTCCCGATAACTGTCGTAAGTTGCTATTAACTCCTGTGGAGTAACTTGTTTTTGTATATGGAATGGAGACACGATATCATCGGATGTCAAATTCTTGCCGCAAATTTCCTTGTATTCACTCAGTGGGATGACTGGTAACAGTTGGCGGAGTTGATCTTCGTCAAAGGTAGAATTAAATGGCACTAATTTACTTTTTTCAGTATCTTTGTAATGTGTTTTCATAGGAACTATAACAAGTGTTCTCTTAAAGTGCAGTGCAAGGGTTACTGTTCTCCTCAATTCAATCATCCATCGCCCGGGTCCGTTCTTTTGATAATCTAATAATGGCAACATATACATCGCCTGGTTGTTCATGACGTCAGTTGTGGTGGCGCCATTCTCTGCTTCAATAGCATGTGAAGTATGTTCAGCTACATCCTAGAATAGGAGTAGAATATAAGCATATTCTTCAATGTTAGTAAAACCTGCGATAACGAGCGTGATGGGTCCGTTTTCTCACAACCATGGAATATCTTACTTAGAGGTGAAGATAGGATGAGGATATAAATAAGTACATACTGTAAATCACGTGGTGCTCTGGGCATGGCAAAGAGTGTGTGTGTGTGTCTGTGTGTGTGTGTGTGTGTGTGTGTGTGTGTGTGTGTGTGTGTGTGTGTGTAAACAACTTAAAGTAAAAATAAACGCCCCACCGATTGCCATGATATTCTGTGGGTATATTAATTTACCTTGGGTATTTATTTGGGAAATTGTTCAAATTAAAATGATCTTACCACCGGTGTACATGTGTGATTTGGGTCAAAAACTGTGATTTTCGGTCAAAAAAATTAAACTCAGAAACTACTGGGCAGATCGGTATGAAATTTGGTGGGAACATTCTTAGGGGTGTTTATATTAAGAATTGTTCATGACATGATGATGCCATTAGTTATATCAGTGATAATTAGGGCTAAAACTACATCTTTGTTTTGTAAAAAATCTTTACTTCCAAAACTACTGCGCAGATTGGGTTGATATTTAATGGGGATGCATCTGGGGATGTATAGATGAAGACATATTACACTGTAAGCATGTAATGATCCCATCAGTGTTATGCAAACTTGATGTACAAATGTGAATTTGGTTCAAAAACATATATCCCAAAAAGTACTTAGTCAATGAGAATGAACCTTAGTGAGATGTGTTTCTTGAAGTATTATTCTGCAGATTTTCTTCAAAACATTTTGACACAATTGGCCCTAGCAACCATGACCACGGCCTTAGCAACAACCAAATGCCAGTATATTTTGGTCAAATAACAACATCATCTGAAAGGCAAGTGAGTAAACATATAAAAAATGTATGCAAATATCCCTAGCATACATGACCACGCCCATAGCAACAGCCAAACGGTGCTGTATTTAACAAAGATAACAGGGATTCTTAGTCAAGTGAACAAACATTCAAAAAATTCATGTAAATATGCCTAGCAACAAGACTATGCCCATGGCAACAGCCAAATTATCACATATATTGCAAAGATAACAACAGGGATTAACAGAGAGGTAACAAGTATTCCAAATGTATGTAAATGTGCCTAGCAACAAGATCATGCCCATAGCAACAGCCAATTGATCACGTATATTGCAAAGATAACATCAGGAAATCATAGACAAGTGAACGAACATTCAAAAAAAGTGTGCAAATATGTCTAGCAACAACATCACACCCATAGCAACAGCCAAATGCCCGTGTATATTGCAAATATAACAACAGGCCTAGGGTTGGATACGCAACTGGATAGTCAGTGGGGAAATGAACACCCATACCTAGTATGGATTAGCATGTGGATAAACATTTTTTTTAAAGTGAACAGTTGTGCTACATCGCTATTGGCACTATTTTTTAAAGTAGAACATAGACGAGGTTCATTTTAGCTTGACAGCATTCGTTGATGCGTAAGACGGATGCAGAAATTTCTTTTTCATCAAGCTTGCATAATGGGACCTTTCTGAAACAGATTTATAAACTAATCTGACTGAGAATAGACCGGATGTGTATTGTGGCGAGGCATTCTGGAAATACACAAAGTTGGGAGCTAAACATATCTTAAACCCTCGCCAAAACCATGCCCAGACTATTTTTCACGAAGTGTTTAGCACCTAATTCTGTTCCCAGAATGCCTTGCAAGAGTGTACCGAAGGCCTTCCAAATGTATTAAAACACCACAATACATGAAAAGTGATTACTTGTGTTTACTAAGCTTGTGATTAAAAACGACGCAACTGCTAGTGTCACGGACCAACATTGTAATATTTACAATTCTGCGAATTTCGTCCCCTTTTCTCAAAATAAATAAAATTCACTTTTCAAACTGAGCTACAAGAGAAACAGTTTTATCCTCAGTAGCTCATATAGGTTGAATAACGAGAAAACTCGGCACTAACATATTGTGATCAGTTGAGTAAAAATAATCTCATTGAAACACTCTCTTAAGGTAAGATCTAGAGGTATAGGACAATGAAGGCCTGTAGCAGAAAGGAATAGGAAAATAATTATGGATATCGTCTCGTTCGGGGAGGTAACTAGCAAACCATAAATCGGCGTCTGCTGAGCTATTGCTGTATGTTCGTGTCCTGTTGTACAAGAATATCCTTGTATGTGTAACCTAGAGTAACGTACAACATTTAGTGAGAAGTCAAACAGGTTACATGTATTACAACGCAATGTGTCTACAAATAACTTTCTCTACAAACGTTTTACACATTTAAAAAAAAAAATTCCAGGGAACTTGGGGGTACACCGTGGGACCTACAGCTAGGACCAGGCCACGACCAGGCCAGAGCGAAAGATTAAAAAACACAGCGTGTCATCAGTTTAGTCCGGGCCAGGTTCGGACAAGATTTCGTCCCAGAGCGAAGACGTGCTTCGGGATCCGGGACCAAAGACCGTGGTCAGGTTTAGACCTGAGCAGCATACGATCATGGGTATTAGAATACATCCATGATACGATTAACAGGTTATCTGGTGTGATAATCCCCAAAAGCTCAGACCACTAAAAGAATTCTCTATATAGTGTGTCTGAGCCACAATATAAGATGAATGCTAAATTGTCAGTGGAAGTACTGATACCAAGGTAATTATATTTTTTCACTGGACAAAGCTTATGCAGTCGATAAATAAACCTAACACGTGTATGGTCTATAACGAGAATGAATATTCCCTCAACAAAGAAGATTTCGAGTTATATTTATTCTTTACTTAGTCAATTAACAATTTGGGAAAAGAGAAAACAACAGAAGAATCACTAAAAATAGATCAAATTCTAAATCATTGCATGCTCCCTGCTTCCTGTACTCATAGTAAGATACGCGTAATTTGAATGTTGAACTTTGCAGGTGTGCACCGACTATCTCGCAGAGCATTCAGGGGTACCTGGTACGCTGACAATAACTACAGTAGACTATTTTGATCACATACCATATCACATTTAGACAATATACAAATCTTAAAAACAAAAATTTCAGGGGATGCAAAGCCAGATACCTCATACTAACTACCAACGTGCAATTAACTAGAAATCAGGGAATTAGCCTGGGGGTTAGATAAGAATGTGATGTGTGGGTGTCATGGACCCCACTTCAGACCAAACAAAATCGAAAATAATGTAGTACAGTATGGAACCCATTTTACAGCTGTTCGTTTGGGAAAAGCAAACCTATATTTAAACTACTAAGGGCTAGAAAATACATCACGCAAAAGCGAGTGTACCCCCACCCCTCTCCTAATTAAGCCCATTGTTCTGTTTTTAATTGTATTAGATATCGTTATGGTGCTCAGTCTATAGTGGTATGGGGCTCAGTGAAAGGTCACTGCAGTCCATTGTTAGGATGTCAATGGTTGCATTCAAAACCTGAAAACCTCATATCATCAGTTCAAACTGAAAACTGTATTTAACTACCGAAGTTGGCTTCGATAGCTATGTCACAGTTAACAGTGAGACTGCATGTTCTATAATTGATATGAGCACCTCGTATGATATAACGGTATTTTCTAAGCCCATAGCTACTGGTATTTAATTGGCACAAGTAAATGTAAATAACAATAACGCATCACGTGCAAAATGACAATACCACAGCCTGCAAGCGATCGCTACTTTGTCGGCCATTCGTCAGTGTGGATAGCACTGGAACAGCATGGTCTAAAACAAAACAATGCCTACGAGAGTCTCCATGTCGGCCTTTCAAAAAACGATACCTAAAAGTAATTTCCATATTCTCTATATTATCTGCATGCGACACGTTCGACAGGTGTAACAGTACAGCCACTATGGTAGAATTCGCTATGTTTGGCGAAACCTGAAATAGATCCATGTATGGCTTGACAAAAGTTTTACTAAAATTTCTACATTTTATCGTCTGGCCTGACAAATTTACCGTCGACGTTGCAAGACCTTATCGTCTGGTCAGACAACCATGATATCATGTACACGTGATTACATTGTAACACAAGAATTGAAGTGCAATAGTTACGTACATTTTAGTCAACTGTCTAAAAAAAATCAGAATGATCGCGCCACCGTTGCGTTTTACCTTCAGTTTTACCTTCAATTATTGGAGCTAAAGTCATGCTTGTTCTATTAAATGGTATTATGTAACAACTGATCACAATGGTACATTCACGACTCAACATGAGAATGTTTTCACAGTGTATACATGATATGTTTGCTTCGACCACTGAAAACACTTAGTGGTCTAATTGTTATTTGTCATCAATTTGTAGTTTTAGGAACTTTATTAAATGAGTTACTGTAAACGGTTCTCAAGTTTAAACTGTGCAGGTTTAATGGCATGGAACACACGTAGCAACAACGTCCAAAATACATTAGCAGGAACCCCCGACTAGTTTTATTCGTTGGCCAAATAAAAAAGTTCTTTGGTTCCGGTTCTCTAATAATAAAAGCGCGAACATCGTGAAGTCTCGCAAGAAATACACAGTGGGTGCGGAAACTGACATCAACTTAAAAAGACAACATAAAACTATTCTTCCAATCTGTAATGGCTGTACATCTGATGGAAAACTAGACACTCACACATGAAAGAAAATATAATAAAATTTTAAAAAATCTACCTATTCCACCTATTGTAAAGTTGAATGTAATCGGATCTGACGGCCGTTTTAACAGGTTATAGCCGATCAACTTGAATTGTCGTGTTCAAACATCCATAATTACAGTAGTTCACTGTTATTTAATTAGTAAACGCCCGAAAACCTATGTAACAGCTACGATATGATGTAATGGATTTGTCAATGATTTGGGAGATGGTGGAATCTCACGTACAGAAAATATAGTAATATTCAGTGATTTGTATTGTATTGTTTTGTATTGTGCTGTGTTTTGTTAAGTTATGATTTGTTGTTATATTTTGTGTTGTGTATGTTGTGTTGTCGATACATTTGAAACGATCTGTAGCTGAATGTGCAAAGTACAGACAAAAGGTCACAGAACTAAGTTACAGCTAAACATACCCCTTGTTGCTGCCATCCATACTGAAATTTAGAGAGCGCTTTTCTTTTGTAACTTGAATGTGTTGTTGATTGTTGCCAGTTAAGGTTGAACAATGCGTATACAGTAAAACACACACATATAACGCCAATTAGAAGCCAATGACACGTCCTGGTTTTCATTTCCACAGACATACATGTTACCCATACGAAGACTGTTGAATATGTCAGAATATGCCTCGTCACACACGATATTTGTTCCTGACGTTGGTAGCAACAATACATAACATGTATGTCATTTAGATGTAAGCCAAGTGCTAACAGTACACCAGCGAAACATTACATTGACATTATATATTGAAGATTGCGCAATCTCACCCCTGGTGGGCGCACTACCATGCATATGAAGTTCTAGTAGTATTAGCCATGGTGAGAGAACCTAGTATTGGATCAATGAAACTTTATCCGTGATTATTTCACGATTGCAGCATTTTTGTTCCTTTCTTTTTTTTTTTTTTTAAATATTTCTTTTTTTTTTTTTTTTTTATTTATTTACATAACTGCTCTGTCAAAAACATCTTACATATCACAAGCAAGCTGGAAAAAATAAATATACATACAACAAAATAGTTACAGTTCGTAACAAATAAATATAAATTAATCCGTCAAAAAAGCACTGCCCCGAATAAAAGTGTTTGTCATACTGAAAGCAAATACAAAGGTTAACAATAGTACACTCTCAAAATAATAATCTTTTCCAGAATGGTAAATAAGTACATTTCTTTGTTTGATTTATTTTGTACATAAAAGATAGATATTTGTGAAATAAGTCATAGCTTGGGATCGATTTGGGATTTTGTGGGTCATTATTGAAATTAGCCCAAGCCGCAAATACGCAGTATTTTGCAATAGTAGTCACCATGTTAATAAATCTAATTATTGGAGCGACACTCAGTGGTTTGTAACCAAAGACAATAACATTAAAATCTATTATAACTTGTATGTTCAGCTTCGTACCAAGAAGAGTCTGAACGTGATCCCAGAACAAACCAAGTCTTTGACATTGAAGGAACATGTGTTCATATGTGTCCGGTACATTGCATGAACTACATTTGTCGCTGTTGCTTATTCTCCAGCGACAAAGGTTGATTCCACTTGGTAGAATTCTATGAATAATTTTAAAATTAAAATCTGACAATTTTCTGTCTTGTGATAGAAGAATCGTTTGGTTCGTCCATATTATTCTCCAATGACTTTTGCTGAACAATTGCAGTTGACCATTCCAGCTATGTTCACAAATTGGCTCGGTAATGCGAGGGGCCAAGAGATTTTTGTACAGAAATTTTGAAGACAATTTTTCAAGGTCTCCTTCAAGTGAAAAGTGTTTACCATAGACAAGCATGAATTTCCTTTTTCTGCATAAATAGTCGATACGGGTGTCTTTCAATGCCAATTTCCATTGTTTAGGTATCAGGTTCACAAGTTTATTCCATTCCGCTATCCAATTTGTTTTGTACCGCAGTTTTTGAAGCAAACAAGTAGGCTTTATGAAGTCACCATATTGGTCAATAATATCATGTACATAAATAATATTAGATTTAATCCAACCCGGATAAAAGAGAGACGTCCCATTATGACATATATACGCATTACCCCAAATTATTTGACTCCGTATATCCAAGTGACTAGGCTTGGGAATGTTGTTACATCCACCGCCTGCTTTGTGCCATGCAATAACAACATTTTTGTAGAAAAAGGGAATTGAATCTAAAAAGGGAAAGGTTTTGTCATCATTATAATTAAAATAAAAAATCATGAAATCAGCGCCAAAATGCCTTAGCCAATACAGCGGGATCGCTAACCACCTTGCGTTGCTTTGGTCACACAGCCGTCTGACCCAAGACGCAAAAAGAGCCTCTTGGAGAGCAAACAAGTCTGGCATCTTCAAACCACCGCGCTCGTACTCCGCGGTGACCGTTGACCTTTTAATTTTGTCAGGGCCATTGTTCCACAGGAACCGAAAAAGAATTTGATTTGCCTGTCTGATTATATTACAAGGGGCGCCAATAATTGACATTGCAAAAACAAGTTGTGGTAGGGCTAAAGATTTGATGACTGTTATTTTTCCATACAAGGTCAGTGTTCGTTTTGACCACGAATTTAGAACAGCTTTTAGTCTTTCTATTTTCTTTTCCCAGTTCAAAAGTATATAGTTTAAACGATCGTGGCTGAAATATATTCCGAGTGACTTAATAGGTCGTTTGTTCCACTTTAAACCTGCCGGTTTATCATTCCTAATTTTCCAGGGACCAAGCCACATACCTTCCGACTTGCTTACATTTAATTGAAGTCCAGAAACTTTGCCGAAATTCTGAACCGCGTTTATAGCATTGTGAATTGAAGCGACGTCAGTTAGAAAAAGCGACGTATCATCGGCGACTTGCGATATTTTTATTTCTGTTAAATCAGGGTAGTTTGGGGACGTATTTTTAACCGATATACCGTGAATTTCATGACTTTGTCTAATGCTGATAGCCATAATTTCGGCGGCCAGTAGAAACAACAAAGCGGATAGTGGACAACCCTGTCGAATGCCTCTATTTAATTTAAAAAAGGAAGACGCCCATCCATTGTTTAAAATGCAACTTTCGCATTTGTTGTACATTGTTGAAATTGACCTAATGAATTTTTCCCCAAAGCCAAATTTATGCAGTGATGCAAATAAAAAATTCCGTTCCAAGGTGTCGAAGGCTTTTGAAAAATCTAAAAATACGATGGCTCCTGCCGTTTCTTCTTCTTCGGTAAGGTCAATTATATCTTGAATAAGTCTGATATTTTGCCCTATATATCTACCTTTTATGTATGCTGTTTGATCCGGACTAATTAGGTTAGGCAGGACAGTTTGCAGCCGAACAGCCATTGAAAGAGCCAATATTTTGTAGTCGGTGTTGAGTAAACTTATTGGTCTCCAATTTGTAAGCCGGTCCCGTTCGTCTTTCTTATGAATAAGTTTAATAGCTGCGCGCCGTTGAGAAGGTGATAATTGACCGACAGTTAGACCCTCCTTCAAAGATTCAAAAACAAAAGGTCCAACAATATGCCAGAATTTCTTGTAAAATTCGGATGGAATGCCATCAGGTCCAGGTGTTTTACCTGTCTTTAACCTATTAATTGTTTTAGTGCATTCGTTGAAAGAAAATTCGATTTCCAAGATATTTTTTTCGTTTTCATTTAGAGATCTGTCGAGGTGTATAGAATCAAGATAATGTGTAATGTCATCATCCGGAACATTGTTCGACGAGTACAAATCGCGATAAAATTCAGAACATTCTGCGAGAATGTCACTAGCCGAAGTGAAAATTTGTCCCCTACTATTAAGCGAGTCGATACAATTGTTTTTTGCACGCTGTCGTTCAAGATTTAAGAAGAATTTCGTTGGTTTCTCACCCTCAAGTGACCATTCCGCTCTCGACCTCACTCTAGCACCTTCTAGTTTATAGTCATATAACTTACTTATCTCGTCTTTAACACGTTTGTACTCGGACACGATATTTGCATCAAGGGAATTATCGAGATTTTGTTCAAGTTGTTCAAGTTGTTTTTCTAACTTCGAAAGCTTCGCTTTCCGTTCCTTGGCCAAATCTTGGGAATAAACAATCGAGAAATCTTTTATACGGATTTTTATCAGCTCCCAAAGCACTACTTTTGAAAGTGGAATACCAGTAAATTCTGATTCACAATCATCTATTATCTCCTTAATTCTCTTAATGTAATCATCATTTTCAAGAATAGAGGTGTTCAATCGAAATATTCCGGGTCCTCTTTCAGAGTCGTCTATTTTGATTTTGACAAAAATTGACTGGTGATCCGACAAGAAACATGGTCTAATGTCGGCTTTCTCTACTTTTTCTTTTAACGTTTCCGATAAGAAAAAATAGTCAAGCCGACAACATACAGGTGGGTTGTGTTGTCGCCAGGTGAATTGTTTTTTCATGGGATTTAAACTTCGCCAAACATCAAAGAGATTAAATTCTTTTATCACATAGGTAATTAGGGTAGTGGCTGGGGTAGGATCTGGAATATTTCCACCTTGCTTATCCAATACTGGAACAAGAACAGTATTATAATCACCTCCTATAACAAAATTAAAAGTTTCCCTGTTGGAGAGCCAAGCGGCTAAATCAGTAAAAAACTCAACTCTGTTCTTGACAACATTGGGGGCATACATGTTGACAAGAGAAAATGAAGAATTTCTGAAATGACAATTAACAAAAATCAATCTACCTTCACTATCAGTAGCAATGTCCTCATTTGAAATTTCACATTCACAGGACTGACTGAAAAGAATAGAAACACCGCAACTATGTGTAGACTGAGCAAAGGAGTGAAAGATACGACCTTTCCATTCTTTCTCTATTTGAGACTTTAATTCTAGTGTAAGATAGGTCTCTTGCAGAAAACCAATATGAGCTTTTTGTTGCTTCAGCCAGTGAAAAAATTTCAAACGCTTTGTTTTGTTACGAATTCCTTTAACATTAATTGAAATTATATTAACATTGTCCATTAACACTTAACTAAAAAAAAACAGGGTTCGATTTGTCATTTTGGTATTTTGTACAAAGAGTTTGAGTTCACTATCTCTTTTTTCTGTGTTTGCTGTCTGCTTTACCTTTGAAGAAGCTTCTCAGTGTCCTCCTTCCGTCAGGACTCGACCGAACATACATTTGCCTTTGATGTTCGTTTTTCTCTGAAACATTTGCGAGGTTCGACTGCATCTGATTCTCAGAGAGTAGAGATGGGCTTGTGTCCGTCTCGGCTTGTTTTCTCGCCGGCAGTTGATGTTTATTGGTCGAGGGCGTCGCATTTATCGATGGAGTCGCGATATTGACATAGGAAGAATGTGCTTCATCAATCACATTTAAGTTTTCAGTTGTATTGGGACTAAAAGAAGGTGAGCGCGAATCCGCACTAACAACACTCTGTTGTGCTGACACATTTTCGAAATAAGCCTGTGCAGAGTTGTTGGTCGTTTGTATTGTGCGCGAAAACACACAAGTATCATCTCTGGGCTGGTTAGTATTAGAACCAGCAGATAACTGCTCTGGTTCAGAAATTATAGGTGCGACAGGAGAGGCTGGTACAGTTATTTCAATGTTATTCGTGTAATTAGGCTGACCGCCGCTTTCTTCACGCGACTGCATGGTTTCAGCTCTCGAAACGGCACCAACGCTGTTCGCATCGTCTCGATATTCAGTTTGCATGTCAGAAACATGTGTAGAGATACTACCTGATCTCGGTTTGTTAACGGTGGGTTGACCGAAATAAAATATACGCACGGGAAATCCGGCGATAGAAACGTCAAATCTTGGAATTGCTTCGGACGGCTGTTCCTTGATGTAGACAACTCTGTCACCGTTGAAACAATTAGTAAGTTTACCATTATAGCGAAGTCTTTCTTTAGTGACTCTACTCACAAACTCGCAACCAAAGGCAGAAAGATCTTCAAGTAGAGCGTCGTCATCGACTGAAAATGGCAAGTCTTTTACTCTCACCTTGATAGCGCCTATGCGACGCATACGTGACGAAAAGGCGAAAGGGTTGTGTTCCAAAATTTCAACGTTCATACCTCTAATTGACAGCTGCTCTTGTAACAAGTCATGCTTGCTTTCCAAAGAGTTCACATAAATTCTCCATAAGGCTCTAACACGTTGAATCGAAGTAAGGTTATCGGGATGTATGACTTGAATAAGTGCGTGATACACCTCTTCGTCCTTTAGAGGGTTACGTCGTGCAGTACCAGAATCGATGAATTGCCTTTCACGAATGAAGACGGCATGGTGTTGACGTTGCACCTGACCGTTACGTCCAACGGAATCCCATTGTTCGTCCGTTGCGTAATGATTTGCCCGGGAAGCCATGTTCAGGTGTACTTGAACAAGAACACCAAAGTGTCCAACACCGAAGAAATCGAAAAAGGTACAATCAACAAAGCTCAGTATACAATTAGAGATGACCAGCGCATGCAGAGATGATTCACATAACCCAACGAAAGTAATACAAGGAGTAAAAGTCACTGACACGTGAAAAAAAAAGTCGAAAATCCCAGAGCAAAAGAGGACCGGTGCCGGTATACTCTTTATGCTACTATTTCTCTATTTTTGTTCCTTTCACCTCCTTCTTTCCCTTTACCTCTGCAAATCGAGTCTACCGTAAAAAGTGGTGACATTCGAATTCAGTCTCAGTGTTCATACATACCTACATACCTATAATACATACATACACACATACATACATACATACATACATACATACATATTTTATTTATTTATTACTTTTTTTATTAAGCCGTGTACACAAGAAGTGACATTGGCAAGAAAATGTACCAAATGAAACACTGATGTTTACAATGTCTTGAAAATACTAAGTATATCACTGAGATATTTAGCTGTGACACTTGCTATAGTATCATCTACAAATGAAAAAAATGTACTTCAATAGAGAATGATTATCAAATTTCAGTAACTGCGACTGTAAACTAAATAAAATGTCCAAGTATTCATCTCTTATCTTCTGAATTGTTTTCAGTGTTACACAGCAATTCACAATGAAATTCATCTCCAATACTCGAGCTACACAAGGTGCATAATCTCTGTTTCCTTTCAATGTTCTTGTACATGTATGTATGTATGTATGTATTACTTTCTGTTGTTCACCATATTACTTTCTGTTGTTCAAGCCCCGGATCGCCACCAATATTACTTTCTGTTGTTCGAGCCCCGGATCGCCACCAATATTACTACTGTTGTTCAAGCCCCGGATCGCCACCAATATTACTACTGATCTTCGCACACAGCTGATAGACCAAGTAATAACACCCGAATCACTCTCATATCTCATATCCGACTCAACTTCTGTATGTACGTACCAGGATCACACTTGAACTTTAAAGGGAATTAGCTCAGACTACACACAGTGTTTAAAGATCTACACTGGAAAACAAGGCAAGCACCCAGCATAGTGCCTCGTTCATTGACTTCCCGCGAAGCCAAGTCCTCTTGCCAAATCTGAGCTGAAGTGCCTGTCCCCCCAGTGTACTTTATTGTGACGTCCGTAAAGTCTAAATTTACATAACGCATGGCCAATGGCCAAATAATTAATGCACTCCATATACGCTTTTCTTAAAACATTGATGAATGATCAATATGAATCCTAGATATTTATGAAATGCAGACTGTCGTCTCATGTATTCGAGTATGCTTGGAATCCTGTGTGGTCTGAATCCGATATCCTTGAGACAGTCTATTGACCTTTCAGTCAAACTAGGACATGCGATGTTGTTAAAATATTAAGTTTACTGAAAATATAAATATGTCATCTGTGACACTTTCCCCTCTTTCCAAAATTTGTAACGCCCTCGTTACAGACTAAAATATCTAAAAAATAATTTACCCTTCATAAATGAAAATTGAAAAGTCTTAGAAGTAATTAATGCTGTTTCGTATGAAGTGTTAGAAATGTAAAATTTATACGACCCTTGAAAACTAAGAGTGCTAAAATCTCAAATTCCGAACCAGATATACTTATTTAGTCAACATGTACTTCATTGAATAAATGACATCAAAGAGAGACATCACAGATAATTCGAAAATTGAATCGTAGAATAATTATATCCTGAGTTGGCTATTGAATTGTGTACTTCTCAATCACATCACAAACATACGTTCGACTGGCCAGTCTTTTTCAATCATTCACACAATCATACTGATAGATATGACCATCCATAACGTACTGTTCGGGCCCCCTCTATTTTCATTAACACTACCAGACAAGTACAGTCATCAATAGAATTCTCAGGTCTAAAGAACTTTGCTAGGAATATTATATCTGCAGCATTTAAAAGTTGAACATAAAGAAATATATATAAATAGGAGAATGTTTTAATGTTGACCAAGTTATACCCGATTCATCGTGTACATAACTAAATTATAACATAAGTATTCCTATCTGAAAGGAATGTAGGTATCTGTCTCGTAAAATCAAATGATGACATTAAATATCTATGCTATGAATAAATATTAACTCTTAAATATTTCATTGAAAATTGTCACTGACAAACGGTCAGCATGCCATATTCGTGATCATATTCCAAATTGAATCTTTAACTGCAGACGAAATCAATATTATGAAAAAATGGTGTAGCATAAAAGTGTGTGATAAACTATTTATGTCATTGACGTCGTCTGTGTTTAGTGAAGTCAAAATTAACCAGTCAATGTTATTCAAGTAATCTAAGTCCAGTAACTTGTGATTTCACCCTGATATCAGCTATCAAGAATACTGACCTAAATGTATTGTCTTACAGCTATCCTTAAGTTACACTAACTAATCAGCTGTTACAGTCATCAAGAGAAGTCAGTTGCGCCAACACCATCATTGTCGTGTAAGAAACCCTACGTCATTATTTAAACATTACAGGCATCTTAGCTGTTCATCCATGTTTAAAATTTGACATCTTCAGTATGTTAACGACTTATACAGAACTATTAAGACCATTAATATTAATCCAATAAGTCAATTTAGTTTTCATTACAAGTAACCTGATTGACCATAAGTAGGTTGGCAATTTTCTCATTGCAATTCAATATACCCTTTGAATCAATACCACTAGAAATTATGCACGCTGCTCAAGTGAAATAGTCCTTTCTGAGGAATTTCATAAATTCTTGCGGAATTTGAAAGGAAATTTGTATAGACAATAACACAGCTCATTTCGGTCGGATCTCTGTTTTACACTCAAATTTGAAAATCAAATATTTATCTTGTACTGCAGATTCAATAAAATACTATATCAACATGGTTCCTTCCTTTACTGTAGGAACTTTAAATCACACAGTCCGACTCAACGTGTGAGCAACGCATTTCTGTAGCGTTTTCGGCTCACAATAACTCAGAGTCAATAAAACTTCGAGGAGTTTCCAATACTCCATACTTCAAGAAATATTCTTATTAAAACTAAAATTTCTCCATAGATAAATTAATAATATTCTAACTGCTTGTACGCGACCATTGAGATGTAAAACAGCATCACTGAAATGGTTGTGGTAAGAAAATAGATTCCCAGAATTGTTCGTCGTCAAACTAAATCGAGCATACAATTATTATTTCTTACACATGTCTCTCATGATTAGCTTTGTACACACAGTAACAAATTTTAAACTCGCTGATCGTGAATAAAAATGAATTGAGCAATAATAATAATGTCAATCTTTAAAAAAAATTTACTACCGTATGATTAATGAGTTCTTTGTCCATCAAAAGTCTTAAATATGTACTTCACATGCAAACTGCTGCGTTCTGTATAAGCGTCCGATATTTTTTGTTGAAAATTAAAGTGTTCTTCATACTCGTGCTTGTAGCAATCGAATGTCAGCTGGTCGCGTTGATGGCTTCACTTCAAGTTTGTCATAGTCGTTATCGTTGTCTCGTTATTCAAAATTCGACGCTTTCTGACACATTCTCTCCTTCTGCAATTTTATATTCCGTTACTGCGATGTTATCAGTTCTAGTTCGTGTAGGATTCCCACCATTTGGAACATAATCGTTAAAGTTTCCTTTCGAAAAGTCCTTGAATCTTCTCCGCATCCCTTTTTGTACAAACTTTTTCTTCTCGTGCAAGGCCAGATTTCCATCATTGTTTCTTCGTTACAGTGTTAATTTGTTTTACTCACCCAGCGGGGTTGTGTTTTTCTTCTTAAAGGTTGTCGGTAAGTCTTCGTAAGGTTCAAACTTGGTTCATTATACACACAAATGGTTCTTCAAGCCCCTGATCTCCATCAATATTACTACTGATCTTCGCACACAGCTGATAGACCAAGTAATAACACCCGAATCACTCTCATATCTCATATCCGACTCAACTTCTGTATGTACGTACCAGGATCACACTTGAACTTTAAAGGGAATTAGCTCAGACTACACACAGTGTTTAAAGATCTACACTGGAAAACAAGGCAAGCACCCAGCATAGTGCCTCGTTCATTGACTTCCCGCGAAGCCAAGTCCTCTTGCCAAATCTGAGCTGAAGTGCCTGTCCCCCCAGTGTACTTTATTGTGACGTCCGTAAAGTCTAAATTTACATAACGCATGGCCAATGGCCAAATAATTAATGCACTCCATATACGCTTTTCTTAAAACATTGATGAATGATCAATATGAATCCTAGATATTTATGAAATGCAGACTGTCGTCTCATGTATTCGAGTATGCTTGGAATCCTGTGTGTTCTGAATCCGATATCCTTGAGACAGTCTATTGACCTTTCAGTCAAACTAGGACATGCGATGTTGTTAAAATATTAAGTTTACTGAAAATATAAATATGTCATCTGTGACATATGTATGTATGTATGTATGTATGTATGTATGTATGTATGTATGTATGTATGTATGTATGTAAGTAACGAGTAGAACAGTCCTGATAAATAAATTTTAATTCTGATGTTCTGAATCAAAATTCTATCTCACAAGCTGACGACAACATATATAATAGGTCATCACTTGACTGGATATCCAAACATAAATGTTATGGAATAGAACGCGGCACCGTAGGTTTTTACAAACGGTAAAATCACACTATTCTTAGGGCCAAAAACAATCATTGATTAGTATTAATAATGAAACAACATCTACCATATCGAGTACGTATACATGTACGATCGCAAGGAAACGAACCCGCATTAACTTCCAATCCACATTGTTCTGTATGGACCATCATATCTCTAAGATCACTACGCCAGCTGTTAAAGGTGCTTCAGGAAATAGTGAATTGGTTACCCTGTTTAACGTAAGATATTGAAATGCTTGTATATTATGTTCTTACTTTTGGTGGAAAGGGGATGGTATGCTAGAGCCAATATCGGATGATCGTTGTCACTCTTCCCTTGACAAAGGCGACACCTTCCGAGTCTAAAGCGGCCCCATTAAATTGGTAAATAACTGACAATATATATCCACGCCCGAGCTTCGCAGACACACGTCAACAAATTGGTTAGCCCAATGTGATCAATGCACAGTAAAAGGATATTTTAGTGCAATTATGCAGTTGCTCTTGGAAAAGCATTACTGTCGTGGTGGTGGTGGTGGTGGTGGTGGTGGTGGTGGTGGTGGTGGTGGTGGTAGAAAAAAAATCAGTTTGTTGTTGGGTCGAATTTTTTTTATATATATTACCTCTAATGAAGTACATGTTAAAATACGTCTGCAGTACTGGCATCTTTTAAACATTGTTACTTTAGAAGTTCACCACTCCAGTTACAACAACACAAATACGTACATATTTACACTAGTAGCCCCATTTACACGGAGGTCGTCCAACCCGAGGCAGGATGATATGTTTGTGTCTACACGTAGGAAGGTTACAGCGTCGATGTCGCGCGCTCGAATTCCGTCCCGATAGTACATAGGACGAAGTCAGGATCCGTGATTACTATAAAGCTTGACAAAGATGACATCGCCTATAAAAGCCACATGTCTGGTTTTGTTTTCCCCCAAGTGGCATGAATACATTATAAAATCATTCTGATTCTGATGGGTATAGTGGCATTACTATTGCAGATATTAAAGTCACTTTACTATATGTTAGAGAACTTTAATAGGTGCCCATATAATACAGTACACTAGATTACTGCTCTGTGCGCTGACAGCTCACCAGTGTCGTGTCAGGTGACTGACACGTGCCTGGCGCCCTCAGCGATGACCAAGAAAGGCTGATACAATACAAGCACGGTACGTCTTGTCTTGAAGAGACCCGGTGGGTTTGACTCCAACAAGTTGAGACTCATAGCCGTATCTTGATACCTACATCTGGTCGTAGATATTATCTGGATCGTACCTACCTAACCATGCGAACAGCGATTACCTTAGGTAAGACTACTTTCGAATCGTTGTTCAGGAAAAGTGTTTCACTGAAAAATTCTGTAGTTTTGATTGCGTGGTCGCGAGACGACCGAATGCTCCCGGACTTTCGTGCTAATTACGTTTAGTGTTAGCCCATAATTACAATTAGTATTAGCCCAACGAATTTCTACTAAATTTTAACAAACTCCTCACTTGTTTCGAACCAAAAATTCCCGCGCAAACTAGCAGGTTTTGAAAAAAAATCACGGTTTTCACTGAGCAGGTGCCTCCGCCATCTTTTAAAATTTCCCGCCCATGTGGGCATGACAAAATGCTACGTCACAGGTGTTGAATGCTGAAGTTGTCGATCCTCGCTACTTACGCCAACTCGCCAAATTCACCCGATCACTTGTGTAATTCAATATTAAACTTTCTTTATTGCTATTGCCTGCAAATACAGCAAAATTAAATTAATTTTGACAGTGCTAAAGCAAATTCAGAAGTTTCCTTTGTTTAGTGCTATAGATTCTTTGAATAAATTAACACAGCGCTGAATAAATTAAATACTCCGTCTCCAGTTGTATTTTTATAGCACTTTCCAACTTTGTGCTCAGAGCACTTTACAATTATTACCCCTGGCATGGATCTATAGCGGCACAATGGCCCTATATACTTCATCAACGTTTAACTTCCTGGGGAGCGTACAATCCAATAGCAGTTTTCCACATTGACCCAACTTCTTTATATCCCGAGTTTACCTATTGAAATGACTTGCCAGTATTTATTTACATTTTGAAACCAAATTAAAAGATAAATAAAAATATTTTTTCTTCACTATGCTCTCAATCAAAACAAATTATTACACATTCATCGAAGTTTTCAAAAAAAATTTGTAGTGTGGTATTTACAAGCCACCTTCCCTGTTATTGACCCCATTGTTCAGTGCCAGTGCAATTTTTATCTAAGCTTGTTATGTGAGCTTGTTACTAGTTAAGTTAGCTTTTTACTACTTAGTTAACTTTTTTACTTCCTGGTTAGTATGTTACTAGTTGAAAACAAGCAGGTTGGTTTCCCTTTTACTCATTTACAGCTAAAAGGGAAATTTAGAGATGAGATAAGTAAGGCTTTCTCCAAAAATGGCTATGTTGAACAAACACCCCCTGTTTGGCAATATGGAGGAAGTTAGCTGCAATAATTGTAGCGTTTGATATGATTTTGAGGGCTTTTTTGTCTGTTTTTGTGCCTTTTTTCAACCTGAATCAAACGCTACAATTCCTCTAACGCAAACGCAAATAGACAACCGATTAAGATCTGAATCGCAAAGTTGGGCGGATTTTTCTGCTAAATTACACCTTACTTGGCATAATATCAGACATTTCCTAACACCAACATTAATTACGAAGCCTTCTAGACCCAAGAAGTGTTCAGAGGTACCCCAATTCCGTCAAAATCGGCAAATGTAGCAACACATGCAGCATTTTGAAACGGGCAATACGCTGACACCTCGCTCATGTTTTCAACGTGGTCTCGTCTATTTGTGTTTGCATTAGAGGAAATGTAGCGTTTGATTCAGGTTAAATGTCAGAACAAAAAATGGCACAAAAACAGACGAAAAAGCCCTTAAAATCACAGCAAATGCTACAATTATTGCAGCTAGGAGAAAGTAACCTACTTTGGTGGTTTTCCCTAACTAAATTATTCTGCCCATCCCACTGTCGCAGAGAGACTTTATTAAAATGTATATTTACTGCCAACTACCCTTGTTTCAATTAAGTAACAGAGGGTAACCTACCTTGGTGGTTTGCCCGCGGGTATATTATTGCACCCTGCCCCTTGGCCAATCACAAAAATCAATCACTATAGATAGATATGCTATTAACTTGCCCTCATAAAAGAATGTGTGATTGTAATTAGTTCCGACATCTCGATACAGGATTTATTCACAAAATATGAGCCAACTCAGCCCTTGGTTTTGTTCTGCGTTCAATACCATCACAGAAATGCATTACCTCTCACTTGACTCATTTTTTATAGAACGGAGAAGTGTTGTGTCAGGTGACTGACACCCTCAAAGAGGACGAAGGACTGAGCTGCAACGATGTCAACAAAGCAGAACACACTATACTGAGATACAAGCACATCTTGAATATGTATATGACAACCTACAAGTTGGAAGTTGTACATGCAGCTGTATCTTGATACTTACATGAGGAGGAAGATGCTATCTCCATTGTACCTACTCAACATTGATTACCTTAGGTAAGACTATACTTTGTTAGGGGGACATAATACATGTACACGGTGCAGTCCCTTCCCTAGCTTGTAATTGGTAAACTAGTAGTGAGTGGTAGTGCCTAACACAAGTGTAATGCTACTGAACCTTTTTATTCATCCCTTATGTAAAGCATTGTTGTATCCCACTCAAACAATCCCGGTGAGAGAGACTTCAATAATTATAAGGAAAGGGGTGGGGAAATGGTGGGGGGAGGGTGTCACTGCTTTACAAATCAGTTCTTGGGGAGGTCCATATTTTGAAAAATGGGATAAGGGAAGGGTTCCATTTTACTTTGACTCATTGTATTGTCTGATTTTGAATGGGGGTGGGGGGATTTGGTATCCTACTGCTGCCACATCGGTTATGTAGAGGGTTAGGGTTAGGGCTATGGTAGGTACAATGATATCAGACCATGTCAATCAAATTGATGCTAAAAACTATGTACTGAATTAAATGTCAGGTATGATGTGAGGATAGAATCAAAGTGGGCCTCGCTGGAGTGAAACAAACAGTTGGGTAAGATGTATTATGGATAATATAGTCTATCAGCTAGCCCTCGGATGTTCTTCTGATAAAATACGACACACAGCCGAACAACGCTATCGAGGATGGAACATCCGAGGTCTAGCGAATGTCATCAAGATATAAATAACTGCCAATCAGAGAATTGATTTAGCGACAAGCACAAACAGAGGACAATAGCTAAATTTTCATGCATATTCATCTTAAGGAGGGGCTTGTATAAATAACCACCAATGCATTAACTGAAATGTGTGAATGACAACATCTACACACTCATCAAACTCACAATTACCATAAACCGATAAGCCATAGTAATGACGTAAATGTGTTTGTCAACACTTGCATGCAGAGATTCCCCGAGGTCATAGGTTATTGAATATATTAAAGTATATATATGCATAGATGGCCCAACCCACCGCTCAATGTAATCTCAATGGAATGTCCGGTCTGAAAATGACATTCGCTAGACTGTTCGGGCAGGCCCTCACATGCGAACTTCGTTCGCTTATAGTTATAGCATCGAAAGAAAGCCCGAACGTCTAGCAGCAAGACTAGGGATAATACTGCTGATGAGATGTAATTTCCCGGAAATATCAGGAGTGTGTCCATCTAGTGTTTGGGTGTTAATGTCGTGGCTTTAAGGTCAGCCAGTGAGATCCAAACACACGTATTGATTAATGCAGTACTGATTCAACCATTCTAATACTTCAGAGCACATATTTGTGCTGAAGCTAAGAATTATGTAATATATGAAATATGCACCTTGTGACTGGTGACGTAAAAGAGGCTGTAGTTTATGACAATGTGACTTACAATGTAACACAAATTCTGTACAGTGGGTAGTAGTTGGGAAGCTATTAAACAAAATATTCATAGAGGATTAATTAACTGTATTTCACTTTGATCTAATACACGCCTCTACATCTGACCAGTTCTCATTGACAAGTAATGTTCAGATGTAGTGATAAACCAAGAACATGTAACATAGTCGAAGGCAATATAGCGGTTGAACAAAGAGCCCCACCCACTACATAGGATTTTAATGAGATTTAGGTAACAAAAGAGAATGATCAGTCTCTTGTCATGTGATAAGCTGGCTGAAGATTTGTTCACTTGACTGCAAAAGACCAAATTGCATATAGCTTATCTACTATTGATGATAGCAAGTCATCCTGTCACGAAGAGTTACTGTTGGGCAGCTATATGTACATCTGATCATCATGAGTACACAGACAAGCAATACTTTGAGAAATGTCTGACCCAAATCACTCCAAACTGCACATTATTCTTCATTAAGAAAATATATTTTAAGGATTTAGGAATGCAAAAGCCCCATCATTTGTTGAGTACCAAGTGCCGATTATTGTACATGTCAATAATTTATGCACACACACACACACACAAGATATATAAGAATTTGTCAATGTTCCACTTTTAATGTGAATCTTTTAATTTGTTTGCCCTTTCAGGTAAAAGGATATGGATGCACCAGTGAATGAAAATCAATCAAGAAATTTCAAACATCTTTCACAAAATTAACAGCACCCTGAAAGCTGATTAAGATTTGAGACAACCAAGATAAGTTCTGTTAATTGTTAATTCTCAACAATTAAAGCTTTGCTATAGTGAGATTGCACATACACAAAATTGATTTAAGCTGACTAGATGTTAATTGTCTGATTAATAAAACTGGAGTTATGTCTTGACCATGACGTTCTGTTCAGGTCAGATACTAGAAACTTTCAAGTTTAAATATGGAAGTTCTCAGCGCTTAAATTGAGGTATTTTATAAATTCTCTTACATTAATTTGCTAAAAGCATACACAGTGGAACACAAGCAAAATATGTCCACACTGCCAAATTTATGAGAACTCAAAAAAAGAGAATGTTTAAATTTCATATTTGGACATTGTTGATGTGCATATATAATTATTATTCAGAGCTATTTGTATGGTGCAATATCTGGATTGCTGCATGCAATAAACGAATGAAATAAATTTCCACAAATGTGGTAGATTTACCCATCCTCTGTCCTTTGCATTTTGACCGATACCTTTTACCTCTCCTTGTGAAATCAAATTCCATTGAGAACAAATGAACATGCAATTGGCGAGAAAGACTCACTGAAATGAAAATGAATTTCACCAGTCATGTAGCATATTACTTTGAGTGTGGCAGATGAAAGTTAATGGCATGTACATAGAGACAGACATACATTGGATGTAGGGCATTATTGGGGTAATACTTTGATAGTTGCCGTAGAAGACGTATTGGAATAAGAAGGCATATATGACCAACTCTTTCACACTGATTCATGCACAGCACTTCAAAAACCTTCCACAACTACACCAGTATGGTCAAACCCTCGGTTTTTATGGCACAGCCTGAATGACAACATATATTATCGAATGCATCAGATGTTGATCACTTTGGGTAGACCTTTATTGATGCAAGTGTAAAGAAGAACCAAATGTCATGAAGTCCAGTAAGAAAATGTAATACATTCTGTTTTATCAATAAGTTCTGACAGACCCACAATTTATATAAACACATCACCCTGTGGTTTGTATTGTTGGTTGGTTAGTGAGTTGGTTGTTTTGTTTATTAGTTGGATTTGTCATCATTTGGTTGGTTGGTCAGTCGGTTGGTATGTTGGTTGGTTGGTTGGTCTGTTGCAGTGGTTGGTTGATTTGTTGGGGTTGGTTTGTTGTCTGTGTTAGTTTGTTGTCTGTTGATTAAGCCTTTTATCTTGTTCATAGTTGTTTGATAAGTTGGTTGGTCCTTTGAGTTTGTTGGTTGTTTTATTGTCTAGTTGGTTGGTTGGTTTGCTTGTCAAATTCATTTATTTGTTGGTTGGTTTTGTGGGTCACAAATATTGTATGAATTAGAGGATGCTGTGACTATGTACACCATGAGTTGGTCAAAAACTCACCGATAACACAGAATGTACTATTGCATATTCTTTTTTGGCCTCTGTGATGTGTGGTTCTTCTGTTCACTTCGACCGTCTTCAATGAAAAAAATGTTTATTCAAACTGATCATAATGTGATACCTTTGATATCCAGATATGCTGTCCGTCAGACCAGGCCATACAATTGAGGGGGTAACCATACCAGTGAAGTTATGGAAGGGGTAAATGAATTGAAATCACCCCTTTCCGTGTATTACCATTAGTGGTATCAGTAGATGTTTACACTCACGGTATAATGTGTTAATTTGGGCAAATAGTGAGTTTGTTCTAGCAAGCTACTAATTAATGCAAAGCTGATAAACTCAGATAAGACATTGATATCAGGTAGGAAATAGAAAAAAAACAGTAAGAGGAAACAGTATATAAAACTTTATTTGAAATGTACAGAAAATAATATTAGAAATCCGGAAAATTGCGAGTACAAAATTGATCATTGGTCCTTTACCCTGTGGTTATACATTGATTAGGGGAAAAGCTATACTTGACTTTTGTGAGGAACACCTGTACTACTTACATTAGGGGAATAACTAGGAGACAACTACATTTACAATAACTATTCTAATATTATTGGGGGATCAGTTATACTACACTTTTGGGGAGTTCTAGACAGTTATCACTACTTGGGGACAGAAATAATTTTCTGTAATGATTGAACGGCTATACTGCATTTATAGGGGGTCAGTTACGTACGCTTTACTTTGATTGAAACATAATGTTATTGGGGAAACAGCTATACACCAATTCTATAGGGTAACAGATTTACTTCTGCTATAGGGGTTGTCATACTTCATTTTTATGATGAACAATTGTTATGGTAGATAAAGTTATATTTTATTTTTATAAGCAGAACAGCTATACTTAGACTGATACTTTAGTCTTATAGGGGGAACAGTTACTCTGTACTTTCATTGGGAAAAGTTACATTTTACTTTAAGAACAGGAGTTGCAGCTGAATGTTCAGATTTAGCCATATATATTCAAAGACAAATTCAAAACCTTGAGCCTTTTTTTGCTGCCATTGGGGTACAAGTGTGAATTTAAGCAAAACACAGTTGATAATGTTTCATAGAGGAAGATGTGTAAGGCATTATGGAGAGTGGGTATATAATAGTCAATTCATCAAAGTTATTCAGTTATTCTCAGTACAAACACCTTGGCTTACTTCTCTCCTCTAGATTAAGCTGCAATCATACTAAACAAAACAAAACTGTACAAGGCAAAAAAAACTATGTTTCAACTCCAAGTGCTGATTCACAAGCTTGCAGGACTCCCAATGTGGATGCTTTTAAGGTTTTTTATATCATAGTTGCTCCAATGTTTGTATGGCAGTGAGATCTGGGGTTTCAAGTATTCTCCTTAGATAGGAAAAGTCCACTTACAGTTTTGTAAATTTCTCCTAGGTGTTGGTGGCAATGTTAGTGATCAAGCTGCCATTGGATTTGGTCGTTATCCACTATATGTATTTTACTTCAAGAGATGTATTACTTGAAATGGATCAAAATATATATTTACACAGATGCTACTTAATGTTAAAACTGTTGGAAGAAAATAGGGAGATAAAAACAGTCAATTTGGTTTAACATATGAAGTATTTGTTATTTAGTTTTAGTTTTGGTTCAATCATGGCTCAACCACTGATTTTTTTAGCACAGCTGAACCACTTAGGTTCAGTACTGCTATAAGCATGGCAAAGTGTGTGTGTGTAATGTGGAAGAGTTACACTTTGAGGAACAGTTACACTTCCCTTTGACAGGGAACACTTACACTTTAGTCTGACTTGGGAACAGTTACAAATTACTAAGTGGAACAGTTACATGTTACTTTGATTGGGGAATAGTTACACTTTACTTTGATTGGGAACAGTTACACTTTACTTTGATTAGGGAATAGTTACACTTTACTTTGATTAGAGAATAGTTACACTTTACTTTGATTAGGAAATAGTTGCACGTTACTTTGATTAGGAAATAGTTACACTTTTCTTTGATTAGGAACAGTTACACTTTACTATGCTTAGGAAATAGTTACACTTTACTTTGATTAGGGAACAGTTATGTTAGTACTTTGATTGGGGAATAGTTACACTTTGATTGGGGAACAGTTACACTTTACTTTGATTGGAAACTGTTACCCTTTCCTTTGGTCATGTAGTACTTTGGTTAGGAACATTTATACTTTAAGTTGATTAGGAACAGTTACACTTTACTTTGATTAGGGAACAGTTACACTTTACTTTGATTGTGGAACAATTACATTTTACGTTGATTAGGGAACAGTTATACTTTACTTTGATTGTGTAGAACAGTTACATTTTACTTTGATTGGGGAACAGTTACACTTTACTTTGATTAGGGAACAGTTAAACCTTACTTTGCTTTGGGGAACAGTTACATTTTACTTTGATTGGGGAACAGTTACATTTTACTTTGATTGGGGAACAGTTAAACTTTACTTTGCTTTGGGAACAGATACATTTTACTTTGATTGGAGAACAGTTACATTTTACTTTGGGGAACAGTTACATTTTACTTTGATTGTGTAGAACAATTGCATTTTACTTTGATTCGGGAACAGTTACGTTTTACTTTGGGGAACAGTTACACAATAGTCTGGCTTGGGAACAGTTACAAATTACTTAGTGGAACAGTTACATGTTACTTTGATTGGCGGAATAGTTACACTTTACTTTGATTGGGAACAGGTACACTTTTCTTTGATCATGTAGTACTTTGACTAGGAACAGTTACACTTTACTTTGATTAGGAAATAGTTGCACTTTGATTTGATTAGGAAATAGTTACACTTTACTTTGATTAGGGAAAAGTTACACGTTACTTTTATTGGGGAACAGTTACACTTTACTTTGATTGGGAACAGTTACACTTTACTTTTATTGGGGAACAGTTACACTTTACTTTGATTGGGAACAGTTACACTTTACTATGATTGGGAACAGTTACACTTTACTATGATTGGGGAACAGTTACACTTTACTTTGATTAGGGAACAGTTACACTTTACTTTGCTTTGGAAACAGTTACACTTTACTATGATTGGGGAACAGTTACACTTTACTATGATTGGGGAACAGTTACACTTTACTATGATTGGGGAACAGTGACACTTTACTTTGATTGGGAACAGTTACACTTTACTATGATTGGGAACAGTTACACTTTACTATGATTGGGGAACAGTTACACTTTACTTTGATTAGGGAACAGTTACACTTTACTTTGCTTTGGAAACAGTTACACTTTACTTTGATTGGGAACAGTTACACTTTACTATGATTGGGGAACAGTTACACTTTACTATGATTGGGGAACAATTACATTTCACTTTGATTGGGAACAGTTACACTTTGAGGAACAGTTACACTTCCCTTTGACAGGGAACACTTACACTTTAGTCTGACTTGGGAACAGTTTCAAATTACTAAGTGGAACAGTTACACATTACTTTGATTGGTGAACAGTTACACTTTACTTTGATTGGGGAACAGTTACACTTTACTTTGATTGGGAACAGTTACACTTTACTATGATTGGGGAACAGTTACACTTTACTATGATTGGGGAACAGTGACACTTTACTTTGCTTGGGGAATAGTTACATTTTACTTTGAGTAGGAACAGTTACACATTACTTTGATTGGTGAACAGTTACACTTTACTTTGATTGGGGAACAGTTACACTTTACTATGATTGGGGAACAGTTACACTTTACTATGATTGGGGAACAGTGACACTTTACTTTGCTTGGGGAATAGTTACATTTTACTTTGAGTAGGAACAGTTACACATTACTTTGATTGGTGAACAATTACACTTTACTTTGATTGGGGAACAGTTACACTTTAATGCTTTGATTGGGAACAGTTACACTTTACTATGATTGGGGAACAGTTACACTTTACTTTGCTTGGGGAATAGTTACACTTTACTATGATTGGGGAACAGTTACACTTTACTATGATTGGGGAACAGTTGCACTTTACTATGATTGGGGAACAGTTACACATTACTTTGATTGGGGAACAGTTACACTTTACTGTGATTAGAAACAGTTACACTTTACTTTGATTTGAGAACAGTTCCATTTTACTTTGAATGGGGAAAGTTACACTTTACTTTGAATCAGGGAACAATAACTTTGCTTTGATTTGATTAGGGACCAGTTACATGTTACTTTGATTGTAGAACAGTTATACATTACTTTGATTAGGTAATGGTTACACTTTCCTTTGTAAAGCAGAGAACAGATATATCCGGGTTTTTTTGGCAATTTTTATATTTTTCAATGTTTTTATATTATCCATAATTGTTCATGATGATGTACTTTGAATCAGCACTATGTTACCTTTGAATACATGTTAATTTTGTTCCAAACAAACCAAAGTGCCTTTAGCAGTGTATTACTACACTATACTGGCTCCCATGGTAATTGAGCAACATTTGAGTAGATTGTGTTATATGATGTGTAAACCATGGTCATCTCATATGTAGACAGATTTGTTTTTACAAATAACTATTTGTGAAATAAAACGACCCTTAAGTGATTTCCCCACTTATTTTCTGTTGTAAACATTTTAGTCTGGTTTCCATGGCAGCCGATTTTTTTTAGAATAAAGAGTTTTTAGAATAAAAATTGTATGTCTGTCTGTGCATGTACTCGATATCTGAAAACCTACTGGCTAAAACAGTCTATTTGGTTTAACATGTGAAGAATTTGTTATATAGTTTTAGTTTGGATTCAATCATTGGCTAAACCACTGTTGTTTTAGCACAACTGAACTTCTTAGGTTCAGTTGTGCTTATAAGCATGGCAAAGTATCCATCTGTGTGTGTGTGTGTGTGTGTGTGTGTGTGTGTGTGTGTTGGAACAGATACACTTTACTTTGACTGGGGAACAGTTGTACTTTGCTTGGAGAACAGTGACACTTTTTCATTTTATAAGGGAAAAGCTGTATGCTATTTTATTTTATTGTCCATAATTATTGTTCCTGATGATGTACTTTGAATGATCACTATATGTTACCTTTGAATAAATGTTAATTTTCTGCCAAACAAAACAAAGTGGTTTTAGCAGAGTGTTACTACACTATATTGGGCTACCATGGTAACTGAGCAACATTTGAGTAGATTACGTCAGATGATGTGAAACATGGTCATATCTCGTATGTATATGCAGATTTTTTGTATAAATAATTATTTTTGAAATAAAACCCCACTGTTAAGTGATTTCACCAAGTATTTTCTATTGTAAACATTTTAGTCTGGCTTCCATGGCAACCCATTTTTTATAATGATTTGTGAGTATACCCAGCCATATGTAAATAGAGTGTGTATATATTGCAATTTGTAATTATTTTCACGATTGATGTTTACCTCCTATAAAGGGAGGGTGTAATGTTATGCTTTTGTGTGTATGTCTGTGGACATGATATCTCAAAAACTACTGCATCGATTTTAATGACACTTGCCACTCATCTTCCATATGCTAAACACAAGAACTGTTTAGCTTTTTGTAAACAGCTAATGAACATTAATTAGTTATTTGCATAATGAGGGTTTGTAGTAATTAGGCTGCTTAGTAATTGTATATTTTAAGAATGCTCGCTTCAAATTCAAAATAATTTGGTATATGTGTTAACTAACTATGGCAAAGCGCATATGTCGTGTATAGTTTGTTGATGTAGCTTATAGTTTTAATGGATAATTTGCATGATTGATGGTCTTTGGTAATTAGGCCATACCGTAATATTGCAAGCTGCAAATTTCATATAATTTGGCACATGCATCCTTTAAAGCAAAGCATGTTGGCATAGTATTAGAGTAATTTGCATATTAAATGATATTCGGTAATTGGGCTGGTACATACATTAAACATAACGAAGTGCTGTAGCTCATAGTTTTAGCGAGTCATTTGCATATTTAATGTGCTTTAGTAATTAGGCTATATAGAATGTAAGCTTCAAAGTCGATAGAACTTGGCACATATGTATGTATGTAGCCACGCACGTACGTACGTACATAGGCACGTACGTATATATATATATGTGTGTGTATGTATGTACGTGCGTAGCCACGCAAGTACATACATACGTACGTATATGTACGCATGTTTGTGTTTGTATATATGTATGCATGTATGTATGTATGTATGTATGTAGAAAGAAATACACATGGAACTAATAAATCAGTCCGTATAAATAGAAATATGTATGTATGTATGTATGTACGTACGTACGTACGTACATATATGTATGTGTGTGTGCGTGCGTGCGTATGCATGTACGTACGCACATGTATGTATGTATGTACGTACGTACGTATGTAGGCACGTACGTATATGTATGTATATGTGTGTGTGTATGTACGTACGTATATACATGTATGTAGGTAGGTAGGTAGGAGTGTAAAAGTAATGAGTAGAACAGTCCTGATGAATACGTTCAATCCTGGCGATCTGAATCAAAAATCTTTCTCATAGCGTACGCAAGGCAATATATATAATAGGTCATCACTTGACTACATATCCAAATATATAAATGTTATGGAATAGAACGCGGCATCGCAAGTTTTTATAAATGGTAAAATCACACTGTTCTTAGGGTCAAAAACATGATTAGTATTAATAATGAAACAACATGTACCACATCGAGTACGTATACGATCGCAAGGAAACGAATCCGCAATATTACCTTCCAATCCATCTTGTTCTGTATGGACCATCATATCTCTCAGATCACTACTCTAGCTGTTAAAGGTGCTTCAGGAAATAGTGAATTGGTTACCCTGTTAGAACGTAAGATATTCAGAAATGCTTGTATATTATGTTCTTACTTCTGGTGGAAAGGGGATGGTCGTTGTCACTCTTCTGATCATGTAAATTGATACAAGATGACACCTTCGTTTTTCCGAGTCTAAAGCGGTCCCATTGGTAACCGATGCAGACACAATTCAACAAATGGTTAGCCCAATGTGATCAATGAGGGCGCACTATAAAAGGAAAGTCTACTAGCTAGTGCAATTATGCAGTTGCTTTTGATTCTTGTCTTTGCTCTTGGAAAAGCATTTCTGTCGTGGTGGTAGAAAAAAACAGTTTGTTGTTGGGTCGAAATTCCCCAGCCTCCCTACAGAAATCAATGGTTTACCCCTAAGGTAGTAGTGACATTTCATGTCAAACGTGTTTGCTATGTTGCCGAATAGTTAGATATTTTATTTTTAAAGTAAACAAAGTGATAAGATACGCCATGTTGTTTCATATGTTAGAATCTATGGCTGCATTCTATATCAACTGGATCTGCCACTTTCCTGCTAATATTCTCAGTATGGAATAGACCCTTCGCCTGACAGACGCTTTCGATTCCCTGCTCATACTTGTTATACAGATCGATGATGTCATCGTAACTGAATATAATATTGATAACTCGTATGTATAAATGTACAACCTATACCCGTAGTGGTACCAGGGTCAAAATACGACGCTTACCATGAAAATCCGACCAGATTGCCGATTTGTTCTCTTATTATTGGTAACTGTATTAGTAGTTGTGTATCTATTTATAGCTTTAAAGTTGAAAGGTGTTGGAGTGCAGCCTATGGAAGTGGAAACCGAGGATTTGAGTCTGTGGGAAGAGGTGGGCATTTTTTTTATATTACCTCTAATGAAGTACATGTTAAAAATACGTCTGCAGTTAGCGCTATCGTTGTAATTATTGACTACACAGGGTAAATGTATTCCAAAAGGAGTTTAATATCATCTTGACAGTGAAAGATATTGGAAAGCTTGAGCAGGGAATATGTATATCTCTTATGGGGGTCTTAGGGGGTCTCCCCCTAGAAGCCCTGGAGGGTTTTTACTCTGAAAAGTCAATTTTGAGACTATTCAGGCCCTTTCAGACAATAATTTCCAAGCTTTACAAGACAGCACCAACATGTAAAAAGAAAAAATATATTTGAAATATTAAGTTTGATAGCATCTTGACAGTAAGAGGTAGGGGGAAGAGCTTGAGACTGGGATGTGTACACCTCATGTAGTGGGGGGGGGGTTCCTAGGGGGTCTCCCCCTAGAAGTCCTGGAGGCTTTTTACTCTGAAAAGTCAATGTTGAGACTATTCAGAGTTTCAGACCCTTTCACACAATAATTTCCAAGCTTTACAAGAAAGACAGTACCAACATGTAAAAAGCAACTACATAGGGTTGAAATATTTTTGAAATATACTTTGATAGCATCTTGACAGTTAGAGGGGAAGAGCTTGAAACTGGGATATGTCCACCTCGTGTGGGGGATCCAAAGGGGTCTCCCTCTAAGCCCTGGAGGATTTTTAGGCTATTCAGACACTTTCAAGCAATAACTTAATCCATGCTTTACAAGACAGCACCATCAAGTGTCAGAAACTATTCTTTATAACTCACACAGGGTTGAAGTATGTTCTTTAAAAAGTTAAATGGCATCATTATTTACATGTAGTAAAGGTCAGCGCATCTACTGGTAGTATCATTGGTAGGGGAGATTTGGAGTTTAAGGCAATTTTAGACTACCTTGGCAAACATTTCAAATCTTTAAAAGACTATCATCACAAATTAGAATTGAGTGAAAATATTTAAGAAAATTTTAATACCATTATGAGTGTAAAACGGTTGTTGGTGCATCTGAGTGTTGGTTGAATGCTTGAGTGACCCCTGGGGGTGAGGGAGTCCTTGGACGTTTTCCCCTGGCAGATCTGCAGTTTTTTGCTTCTATTAATAAGGCATTGTTTAGGTTATTCATAGCCTTTGAGGTAATATTTCCAAGCTTCGAATAGCTAACGTAAATGTAAGTTTTAAATGGGTTTCCCATGTCACAAAAAATGGCCCCGTAACATTGGTATAGTGGCATTAATATTGCATGTATAGTAAATAAAGTCACCGGTATGTTAGAGAACTTTAGGTGGTCATACCTAGTGTATAATAGAAACTGGAATCTGATGAGATGTGGTGATTTGTAGTGTCAATAACATGTAGTGTCCAAATAGAAAGTGTATTAATCCCTTCTGAAAATACAGTTCACAGTGACGAGTAGGGAACATTTTAGATTAACATCTTTTATAAACTATCTATGAAGATTACCATTACGAAACCTTCAAGTTCACTTTTGCCCCAAAGTGCAATATAAGTGAAGCACTGATTGTGAAACAGCCAAGCATTTACATGACATGTTCTGTAACTAGTGTGGTAGCTAGGTAATACATGTATATGTATATTTATAGTTATGCTTGAACTACTAAGTAAGAATTCATGCAAGAAACAGGGAGAAAAACAAATATTTACATGTACCACATTTCAGACAACTTGCTATATGCCATTGTAGAAAAGGGATTTTTTTTCTTCTATCACAATCCAAAACACAATGACCCCCCCCATCCACAATTTTGAAAACAGCATGACCCCCCCTACTACCAATTTCAAAAACAGGGTGACCCCCCTCCCAATCCACCGCCCCCCCCCCCAGGCCAAAGAAACTGACCGGTCCCTTAGAGGGTTGTGAGAGAGTCTAGGTGGTATAATGTCATTTTGTACAACATCATACATTGTTATGATGGTATAACTTCATTCGGGAGCCATCAGTAATTACAGGGGGGTATACGCTTATTAAGCCCGGACCGTGGCATAAGATGTCACCCTCCTCCTAGTCTATTGTGCTAAAAATGACCTTCATTTCTCTAAAACACGACCCTCCGATCCCCTGTTCAAATGTGTCAATGGAAAACACATTTTAACGCCACCCCCCCCCCCCCCTGTGGGTATACGTAGTTGTTAGAGCTCAGGAATAGTAGTCAGGATATCCCGGTTTCGAATCCTACTAGAGACATGGAATTTTTCTGTAAGATCCGCCCACCACATTGATAGTTTTAAATTTAAAAGGCATTTATTGTTTCCCACTATTACCGCCACAGTGAGTTTGCGTTTGTATTAAATCAATGCCTGCGTTTGGATGTCATTGGCTGAACTGAAAGCCAAAACACCCAAAGACTAGATGAGACCACATTCATAAATTGAATTTACTAACATGAAAGAAGAGATAACTGCTGAGTTTTACACATTTAAAGTAATACTATTTAAAACGGTGGACTCTAGTGAAAGTTTGGGTTACTTGAAAATACGCCAAACTCAACTTTTGCAGAAGCGGATATGTATGATGTGTCGACCGGCCGCAGGGTTCCAAAGCTATGTTTTATGGTATAGTAGTAACTAATAGATAAACAATGTCATGTCTGGTAGTGCAAAAGTTTTCTTTTCACAAAGCGTGAAGGTGCAACAACCTAAATGTTCGTCTATACAGTTTATGTCTGGTTAATCAAACACCAGACAAATTTCCGGATGAGGGCTGCACTGGTTGCTATGCACGATATAACATACTGTAGTGTATTTGGAATACTGTAAGCGTGTTTCATATTTAAACATAAGTAAACAACACAGTGACTGACCCTACATTTAATGGGAGTGTGCATTTTTAAAGCAATTGCTTAGTAACCTTTGATCTACTCCAAATAGAGGGTTATGATCCTCAGTTTAGTGAGATGCAGCAAAGCGCCATATATTGCAGTAGCTAACTGGGTAGTCTTCGCAAACAATACTCGAACAGAAGCCGGAATTTATTAGGACAGCCATTACGACTATCAAGCCAAACGGCTGTTAAAAGAGATCCAATCTCATCTTAAATGATAGACAAGGCTGCAGTGTGTTGTTAGTTGTTTGTTGTCTGAAAGTGTTAGTGGTCTGAACATAAATCCGATGTTAATCAAATCAAAAAATTCCACTTCCAATTCCGATAAGTATTAAAATTTAGTCGTCGATCAGAGCTAAAACAAAAAATCTATCTAATCCTTAGGGACTTATAATCCAAGGGATACCACTTATACGAAACCCAGGATTTAATCATGGGCCTTTAAATATAAGAAGGCGAGGCTTGTAAACTGAAGAACCGACACACGTGGTTTATAGTATTAACGTATGGTGTTATTCTCTTTTTCCTAGGATTCAGCAGCAGATATTTCAGACAATATTGAATTAGATAATGACGTCACAACAACGCAGAGCGACGTCATGAACAACCAGACAATGTACTTGTTACCATTATTAGATTACCAAAAGAACGGACCTGGATGGTGGATGAATGAATTGAGGAAAGCAGTAACTCTTGCACTGCACTTCAATAGAACACTAGTTTTGGTCCCTATGAAAACTCATCAACTAGATTCCGACAGAAATAAATTGGTACCGTTCAGTTCTACGTTTGATGAGGATTTAATACGTCAGGGTTTGCCAGTTATTTCATTGAACGAATACAAAGAAGTCTGTGGCAAAGATCTAACGAGGAACAACATAGTTATTGATCCTTTCCATAAGGAGATTCCCTTGCAAAGATCCGAATACATAAAAATTTACAACGGTTATCGTGGATTTTTCCGAAGACATTTTGATATATTCTTACCCAATTCATCAATTATTCCAATCTCAGAGAAACAGTACGAGGAACGGTTACAGTCATCACAATCACAAAGATGCTTGGCTGTCTTGCGCCCACATGAGGTTAAAATTGAAGTTCTCAATATTGAAAAACTTCAAAAAATAGCTGCACAGACACTTGTGAGGGCGTCGTACGTAAGAAGTGTGGTTGATGATATCCAAAAGCAAATATGTGGTGGAAAACCATTTATTGCTATGCACTGGAGAAATAAAACTGGAGAAAGGTTGGTATTTCTTCTACGATGAAAAATCCAAAACATTGACATTTCAAATCTTCAAATGTTTCAAGTTGTCATCAGACTTCGAGAATTGATCAATAAGGGAGCCTTCATTAATTACGGGGGGACCGGGGGGATTTTTGAGGGCAGGAAGGGAGGTGGTATATTTTAAAATCGGTAAATTGGGAAGAGTCATATCTTTAGAAAACAGAATTAGGGGAGGATCACATTTTAGTTGGATTAATTGGATTGCATCATCTGACTTCAAGTTTTGCATTATTGTGTAATTGTTTGCATCGCTTACCAGTGCCACAACTGCCATACCTTTCTACTGCCACTGTTTTACCATAATATCATAACACATCAGCCAACTCGATGCTGAAAACAATGCAGTGAATCAATTATTAGTTATGGTGTGAGAAAAGGAGTGGGTCTCGCAAGAGCATTCTCGCTTCTACTGAAGTAACTTCGCGGGTACGTTTCGGACGGTGTGTCGTAAGGAGGCCTGTGGTTGCACAGGAGTGAAGGGTGAACAGTGTGGTAAGGGATAACATGTTGGAATCATGAGTTCTGGCCTTCAGCTCCCTAATTAGATCCACTCACGGAAGTTACAGTGCCTTCAAAAACTGACCATGCATGGTGCTGGTAGTAGTGACAAACAACCAATGGCTACAGCGAGACCGAGTCCTTACCATTGATTTTGTTACTGTTGTTCCTTTTCATGCCTGACATTAGTTTTGTTTCATGTTTCTTACTATTTTAACAGGATCAGGAGCTAGGATCATATTTTACAGAAAAGGTAAATGATGGAGGGCCACTTTTTTAGAAAACAGAATAGGGGAAGCGTCACATTTAACGCAATAGACGGGGCTTGATTTCCCCTGGCCCTTCCCTTGTTACTGAAGGCTCTCTAAGATAAGATGACATCGTAAAGTTAATAAATGTAACACTTTGCGCACCCAGCTTGACTATATATAGCTGCATTGCACAAAATCACTATCATGTCTCCATGTTTTGCTAGGGGCCATTGAACTTTATCTGACTCAGTAGGCATGTACACAAAACAGGTTTATTTACGACCAGCGGTATGAGCAGGGCACTTTACTAAGGGACGGGTTAGTTTCTTCGGCCCTGAGGAGGAGGGGAGCGGTGGATTGGTAAGGGTCACCTTGTTTTGAAACTTTTGGATGGGGTAGGTGGAGGTTATTATGTTTAGGATTGTGATGGAAGAAAAATTTATTTCTACAATGGGATGACCTTGTCTGAACTGTGATATTTGTTCTTGACCCATGTATAGCCTTAAATATTACTTCACCTGGAGTGACGTTCAAACATATCTATATACATATACATATACATATACATATACATATACAGATACATATACATATACATCTACATCTACATATACATATACATATACATATACATATACATATACATATACATGCATTACCTACCATTTAATGTATGTGTGTTGTTAGCATCTTTATTTACTTTGTTATTATTCATACCAAAAACCTTGTGGTAGATTTTTAACAAATTTAAATAATAATTGTGCCTCGAAACTCCATACTCTCTCTAGTTTGGTTGTAATACTGTACATATCACAAGTGTCGATGTGTTATCGTTTGTTTCTAATTGTTCCAAATTTAACCTTTTTCCTCTAGATGTACACCAATAAACGGTATCCTTCGGCAGGTTTGTAAACAAGACGTAAAGGAGAAGTTACAAACAATGAATAGTTTATCGCCTAATATTTCAAATGCCATAGCTGAATACATGGATACAGTTAGTATGAGATGTATCTACATCTCACATCCACCGTTTCCACAGGTAATTGTGTAGCTGGTCTAATCGTAAATGGAGTTTGTTTGGAATATTCAAATAAATAAAGGAGGAGGAATGTCTTTGATTGAAAAGAGAATTGGAAAGTAAACGTGTACCCTTGTAACATTTTGCCGTAAATATAATTGCATTGCTATGAGTTGACCGTGTATATTGTTTCTGTTAGATGCCAGGGAGCCTTCAGTAATTTCAAAGGGGATTAGGTGGTGGGTCGCTTTTTACAGATCAGTCCTCGGGGGGGGGGGGGGGGGGGGTCAAATTTAGAAAATGGAAATTAGGGGAGGGTGACATTCTACTTTGACTAATTGTTATCTAGCTTTGCATTATTTTGTTATTCTATCCTAATCCCACCGCTGCCACCGGTTCTAAATCCTACTGCTACCAAATCCCAAACCACCATCGCCACCATTATAAGGTACCATTATAATCCCGTCACTTTTGCTAGATTTTAATAATTATGATTTTTTTTGTGGTCGAATTACTTGATTTATGAAAATTAATTTACAATTTCGCGTTGAATTGCAAGACGTGAGTGAGTGGGTCAAATAGTCTAATCAGTTTTCTTCTTATATTTCTTCATTTCCATATTTAGGATTCGTAGAATTAAAAGCTGACCCAATGGATGGTTATATTTGGTGATCGAAATAAAAAAAGAGAGAAATAATACACATTTAATTTGTAATTTAGTGTAATTTTTAATCACGTTTGTCACTGTGTTGTAAATGTGGAGACGGGTGTTGATACGCAGTACTTCAACATTCAGAAAGTAATTCAAACAAATATAAAAACAAATGTATGGAAGATAATTAAACCTAAACACATGTACTTCTCTATTATTTCAGCAAATAGTATCAGACATGAAATTTAGATTATCCGAAAACAGAGTGGTAAGCATTGATGACGTCATCAAATTACCCTGTATGAAGAACTATGCAAATGATACCTACGTCATCTCTCTCATCGAACAGGAAATATGCTTTCGTAAGTTTCATACATACGTAAATAAGTTAAACTTGACAATGAAACAGTTTGTCATGTGAATTACATCATATCCTAATTAATAGAGGCCCGGGATAGAGGGTGCCTAATATCAACGGGGTATCAGTATTGGGTGTATGTGCCCATCACGAAATGCAACAAACCCCTAACACAGCCAATGGTAACGCCTTCTATATTGTTGATGTTACATACTACACACTATCATAGGAACAATTTCATCCCTCCAAGTGTTTAACTGTGGGCTTACCTTTTAATCATTATAAAACTTGTCTGTTGATTATTATTTATATACCCTCTATTCCTTGTTCTTTCAGGGGCGAAAGAGTTTCTGCCTTGGTTTACGTATGGTTCCTGGAGTACAGTTGTTAACAGAGAACGCACCGCACAAGGCTTAAAGAACAGTCCGTTGTCAAGTCTTCCAGGGATTCCATCGAAGGCCATATCATTTTCAAGATGAATGGACTTTGTTGACACAAAAATGTAGTTATTTGTATATTTCGTGACGTCATTTTATAGATAAATAATCTGCGAGATAGGAGTCGGGACGGTGTAAATGCAGTGGAATACAACATAATTCAATAAGTGCTTCTACCAGTAAAATTATATATTACGTAATGCGGTCGTGTGTGTATGATAGTTTGAGATTGTCATTCAATGAGTAGATGTGTAGATGTCAATATGGTGTTATAAATAAGGGTACTCAACATGGGACCATACATTAGTCATTGGATTTCATTGTGTCAAAAACTGTTATAATTATAATTATTGTACTTGTGGATATTTTTTATGCTAAGATTTAGTGATTCCTGCTTCCACTGTACGGTTTCAGACATATAAGCTGTGTTTTAGTTTTTCTACATGTTTCTACGTATAGAGTGTAACTTGAATTTGAGAATGACATGCTTACAATATCATTTGTAATACGCGTGACAGCATCATATCTAGCTAGCTAGGCGCAACAACACCGCTGCATTGACAATTTTGCGAGCAAATGCTTTGTGTGAACAAACATGCTACAAATATTGCAACAGTTAAAGCAGAACTTGGTAATTATCCAGTTATTGGAAACATCTGTGTTAACAAATGTTTAAATTTTGGAGTAGAATTATTAAACAGAGAATATTGTTTATATGTTTTGTCTCAGACAAGTAACAACAAGATACTTGTCTGTGGTTTTGTAGTTAGATATAATTAGGTGTAAGTATATCCTTGACCATTGATTATGTTGTGCAAAACGTAATTTCAAGTCAAATAAAATATACTGTACTCTACTATTTCTTTGTGCGGTGACTCATTGGTCCATATGTCTAGTTAACACACCACGTGTTGCATCATATGGATCATAATTATGCAACACGTGGTGCGTTAGCTAGAGATGTACGAAAGGTTGGTATGGTGCACGGTACATTTGTTAGCCAGACACGGTACTAAAAGTTGGCCACGCAACAGGTGTCCAATAACGTTTGAAAACAATGAAAATCCGACCAATTCGCCGAGTCGCTCTCTCCCTAGGCCTATTGGCAACTGCCTTTATACTCACGTCTGTACTTGTATTACCAAATTTCACATATGATGGAATACAACTGAAGGTAGAGGCATACGAAGATTCGGGTCTACAAGAAAAGGTGAGCGTCCCCTACATTGTTTCCTTGCATAGATGATATATATGACTCCATTACTGGCATGATGATATCCCGGGGCTGATATTTGTATTTCATATACTGTCACCACATTCACCAATCTACTTAAAACCACACTTATGTTCAAAATCATTGGCGTTGACTTCAATTCCACCATGACGATGCCGTCAATATCTTTCGTTCACGGGTGTATCATTTTTTTCCCGATAATCAAATTATTTGATTGTAACTTTTCTTTTCTCGTTCTATTTCGCATTCCTTCTCTTCGGTTAACTGTGTAAAGACATATATTTCCTGAATTTATATTCAGAGTGGGTGTAATTTGGATCACCTGTAGACATCCCCAATAAGGAAATAATGAATAGATTGACAGACAGACAGACAGACAGACAGACAGACAGACAGACAGAAACATAAATACATACATGCATGCATGCATACATACATACATACATACATACATACATACATACATACATACATACATACATACATACATACATAATGAACATTACTTAATGAACCATGAATGGACATATGCATGTGAATGATTGCACGAATGAGTGGACGGTGGAAAATATTGCGCTTGGGCAAGGGCTGGCACTTTTTTACAAACATTTTGATGATCACCCTCGTCTTTGGCTTGCATTGGGCATCAAATTTAAGTTGATTTGTAAAGAGTGCCAATCCTTGTGCAGACACTAAATCGTGAGATATTGCCCTCGCTGGCATGGGTTATTTAAGCAATAAACCACCCCCTGGGGATGGTATACCAAGAGGTTTTGACCAGTGAACGAAATATATGCACGAGCGATAGCGAGTGCATATATTGAGTTCACTGGTCAAAACCGAGTGGTATACCTTCCCCAGGGGGTGGTTTATCGCTATTATATTATACCAGTATATTGAAAATATAGGAAACAAGATAAGAACTAACGTTTTCTCGTTTCATATGCGCCTCTGTGTCTAATTTGCACAACAATAACGCTGCTTTTCAAGACAGCTGATCTTGGCCTCAATGTGAACGTCGTGCAGCGACTGGGTTTATTTTATCTGCTCGTCGTTTCTAGGGATAATCTGTACATTGATCGGCTCATTAAAAGTGTACAGTGATGAATAAACAACCTGTTTGACTCAAGGTATAAACTTGAAGTGGTTTATTGAATACAGCGTGCTTCGATCGCTCCCGGCCGAATTCGTGACTCGGTGAAGTGATAGACAGGTTGATATTTACAATGTATTTATATTACTGGAAGTTACCTCAGTAGATTTTCGGGTTTGAGGATTTCCCTCTCGGATTGATGACTGATACTCTAGGACAGGATCCCAGACGAATTTCTATATAGATTAATGGTTAGTCGGCCAGTGTAACCTCTTTCACTTGCTTCATTTTTATGACAGGACAGGACAGCTCACCAATGTTTCCACTCCAGCCGCGCCGAGGCAGGGACCGATCTCGTGCATGCCTATAGCGCCTTGACCTTAGTACATGTAGTAGGCGATGATTTGAACAAATACGCGATGACTGGGTTGCTTTCGAAATTTCCTTCATAATTTCTCATAAAATATTGTCTCATTGAGAGAAAATCCTCCTCTGACAATTCGAAGAGTTCACTATCAGTATCACGGCGGACTACAACAAAATTTGGACGCGTGCCAGCAGTGCATTATCGTACCAGCAGTGCATTATCACTCGTTTTAGACGCGCTAGTTCGATGTCTAGACCAATCAGATCCCTCGATTTCCACCATCAATATACTGGTATAATATAATTATTGATATCCCCCTCACAGGAAATACATGATGTAACAGCGAACCTGTCAGAAGCTATAAACACAGAAGCTAGCACCGCCACCGCCAACAATAGTGACGTCGTGAACGACCAGGTGATGTACATGTTACCGTTATTAGATTACCAAAAGAACGGACCCGGATGGTGGATGCTTGAATTGAGAATAGCAGTAACCCTTGCACTGCACTTCAATAGAACACTAGTTTTGGTTTCTATGAAAACTCATCAACTAGATTCCGACAGAAGTAAATTGGCACCGTTCAGTTCTACGTTTGATGAGGATTTAATACGTCAGGGTTTGCCAGTTATTTCATTGAACGAATACAAAGAAGTCTGTGGCAAAGATCTAACGAGGAACAACATAGTTATTGATCCTTTCCATAAGGAGATTCCCTTGCAAAGATCCGAATACATAAAAATTTACAACGGTTATCGTGGATTTTTCCGAAGACATTTTGATATATTCTTACCCAATTCATCAATTATTCCAATCTCAGAGAAACAGTACGAGGAACGGTTACAATCATTACAATCCCAAAGATGCTTGGCTGTCCTGCGCCCTCACGAGGTTAAAATTGAAATTCCCGATATCGAAAAAATTCAAAAAATAGCTGCACAGACACTTATGAGAGCGTCGTACGTAAGAAATGTGGTTGATGATATCCAAAAGCAAATATGTGGTGGAAAACCATTTATTGCTATGCACTGGAGAAATAAAACTGGAGAAAGGTTGGTATTTCTTCGATGATGAAATTACATTTACACATTCAGAAATTTGAAGAAACAGTAAAAAATGATACAAAAATATATTGACGACATTTCAACAATCAAGGTGTCTACAACACAGGGACACGTAATATCTCTGAGATTCTTGTTTTCATTCTAGGCTATAGGCTCAAAATAATAATAATGTTGTGAGTTGAATATATTTTCCTTGCCCGTATCTAAAACAAACGAAGGGGGACATAGAGAGTTGGTATAAAGATACATTTGTAGTAGCTGATATTTTCCTTACGAAAACAACGTGTCCTTATGGTCTACAATATTCTTTACACAGAGGGAGACAGAAGACCCCGAAATCGACGTTTATTTTAACTAGCATGTTAAATGAGTGCCAACTGCTTTAAATTAAAATTTGATACGCCTTTCTAGGCTAACGACTCATTGCAGTACATGTATTTATCAAGCCAATACGGCAGAAAAGAAGTTTATAAACTTTCCAATTAGTTGTTGCACATATTCCTCCGCAGATTGTGATTGCCCACAATGCAATTGGACGTTTGTAATCATGAGGTGAGCCCCTTAGCCCGATGAAAATAAGAATACTAACATATTATAATCGACTCTACATATTTTTGGTAGCTATGTATTCGGAACTACACCATGTTTTATTTATCGTAAATTGGGGTGTTATACGTCTATTAAATAAATATTGTTATTGCTATCTTCCTCTATTTTTTTATTCCTTTCATATCATATGTACATTTATAATGGCAGGTAATGTTTGTTTGTTTTCCAATCTAGATGTACACCGACACCGCGAAAAGACGGCACTGTTTCTTTAGTTTGCAAACAAGATCTGAAGAAGACGTTACAAACGATAAATAACTTATCGTTAAATATTTCAAATGCCATTGCTAAATACATGGACAAAGTTAGCATGAGATGTGTTTACGTCGCACATCCACCATTTCCACAGGTAACAATTTTACTGTAATTTACGGCTTAAACAAGACAAAATAATTGCCGGCAATACAGGATTGGATAATACATATCACCCCATGTGTTATGTTTGGTAGTTACCTATAGCTATTATTAACCAGATTTAAACTGACCCGCCATAACTTGCACTAGTCTAAGAGTCCAACATGATTTTATATACTGTAAAAGCGTAAACATCAACTGACATATCTTCTTTCGGGCCAGTAAAAATCAATTTATGAATTATTTGTAGGAATACTGATGTTACGGCGATTTGATAAAGCATACTTGGTCCCCGGAATTTCGGTCTGGTTTTCGCTTATAGTTTCCTTGATACGGACCGGAATTGAAAGTTTACAAAATTCAAAAAAATTTGGCAAAGTCTTTGTGTACGAATTTTCATAGAAATCGGGTGATTCGACACGGCTGGCCTGGTTTGGCCGTGCTCTATATGTTACACGGCCAACAGAGATGCAGAAGTACAAACAAGTTCTAACTGTCGAAGTACAAAAAAGATTTTCAATATTGATTGAGAATGAAATAGTGAAGAGGTCGTATGAATTTATCTAGGCTAATGCTCCAGCAAGATTGCCCACTGATGCGATCTATTACGGCCAACACAACACTATAGGAAACATGTGTAAAACGTTGGGTCGGTATTCAAATTAGATAAGTCAACCGAAAATTTTAAAAGACTAATTACGAAATATGCAAATAACTAATTAAAACTAATAGCAATATCAAAAATATTTTAGGACAGATGCGCTTTGGTATCTCAAATGCAAGAATAAAATTATATAGAATTTGAAGATTGCACTCTAGATACTTAGGATGTTTACCAAAATTTGATCAGTTCTTGTTGTTATCATAAGGAAGATGCGTACCAAGTTTCATTGGAATTGATGCAGCAGCTTTTGAGATATCGTGTCCACAGACGGACACACACACACACACACACACACACATATATATATATATATATATATATATATATATATATATACAGACAGACATACAGACAGACAGAAGCATAACAATACGCTCCCTAAGATTTAAAAACAGAAATAGTGTCACTAAACATTTATGAAATTAAAGTAGTAGCTGTTGCTGTTTTTCCGCACTATCTTTAGTTCCCCCACCCCTGAACAATAGTCTCAGCATCATTTGGGTAAGGGTTAAAGAAATCACGAGCTCCTAAATATGTTTATTCCCATGTTTTATCCTCAGTGTGCAGCAGGCCTCTTCTAATCCAGAGTTTTCCAATTTTCATAACATCATTTCAGTGAGGTTGCACAAAGCAGGGTTGGTGAAAATAGCTTTTCTGGGTCCCTAAGCATAAAGAAATGCAGGCAGGATAAAATCCACTACGCCTTTGTCCTCCCCCCCCCCCCCACTTAATAAGTATTAACGTAAAAACTCTGCTAACGATATTAATACTGTACTGTTATGTTTCAGCAAATTGTGTTTGATATGAAATCTAGATTATCTGAAAATAGAGTGGTAAGCATTGATGACGTCATCAAATTACCCTGTCTGAAGAAATATGCAAATGACACCTACGTCATTTCTCTCATCGAACAAGAAATCTGCTTTCGTAAGTAAAAATACATGCACTGTTTTTGATAACATTCAACTTTTAAGAAAGCATGGTATGTTAACTAATATATATTATACATGCTATTTCTCATCTGTGTGTGATAAAATATGCCAATCAAATTATGCTCAATACCAAATATTTCTATTCTCGCCAAGGAAAACGTTTTTCACTGGTGATGCACACATGACATACTTTTGTACCTTGTCGGCAATGAGGACTCTTGGATACAAAACAAAAAAGTCAATTAGTGAGCATTCTATTGAGACCACCTTTGACCTTGACCATCATTTTAAAGGTTAAATAGCCGTAATTTGTCTTTTTACTGTAATTCAAGAAAATTGAATACTGCAGTCTCCATTCAAGTCTCTATACACACACCATTAAAATATCCGCATTCCCTTTATACTTTAACCTTCATCTTCAAGGTCAAATAGCAAATTGATTGACTAAATAAAGTTTTAACCTATAGACACCAGTAAAATATCTGCACCTAGGTAAACTTTCAAGCTTGACAGTAAAACCTGGACCTTGGCCCTCCTCATTAAGGTCAAATACACGTAGTAAATTTTTCAATAACTTTTAAAAGTATTATATCAAGAAGCACTGCACATTGCTAGAGATAAGCTTTATATTCAGACAGAATTGTGACCATGATCTTCAAGGTCAAATTTAAAAGTGTGCAATAACTTTGCCATGCAACAAACCAGTTTGAGATATTATCTTCCATGAAGGCTTGTTATTCCATTATTTGTTTCTTGTCTTTCCAGGAGCCAAAGAATTCCTGCCTTGGTTTACATATGGATCCTGGAGCACAGTCGTCTCAACAGAACGATCCACACATGGTTTCAAAAGCACTAGTCTTGCAAATATTCCAGGAATGCCATGGGAAGCAAAATCCTACCTGTAATACTGTTGACTGCAAGCTCCCCTCTCCCCCTCCCCATTGAACCTTTAAGATCTGATACCAGGGCATGACAAAAGCACATACATATGTAGTATAGCTGCTAGACCTTTCAGCTTTCTTCTGATATTTCAAGCGACCGAAGGTCACTTTTCACCAACAATCGAGGGTCTTTTGGCTGCGATTGTGCACCGATTAATATCATTTTTCGGCTACTGTTCGGCAACCTTTGGAGCACAGACCTGAGGTCTTATTACAGGACTACCGTGTGGTGACACACTGTTTTGTGAGACATATTGATTCATATCTATGAACTGGTAAAAAGAACACATAGGTAAAAAGAGGAACAAGTTCCATTCCAATCATCATGATTGGCTGGGGATTCCTTTTTGTTAGTAAATGCTGGAAAGGAAAGACAGCCTGGAAGCTTTCAAATGGTGCATATCATAATTTTACTGCCATAATGAACATTTTCGAAGATAAGGATACAATACCGTAGGCAAGCCTACATCTCATAACCTAAGTTATATACATCTTGGTATGTAATTTGCTGCATGTTGAAAGGCACTCGGAGCATACTAGCATTCAACTTACTAAGGCACAGATAGATAACCATGCATCGCTTGAACTCAAACCGATACAACATGTCATGTGATTGGAGGGTACTATACTTGCTTGTATCAAAATCAGGAGAAATGTCACCCAAACAATTGCCTCGATTGTCCAACAGTGTGTTTTATATCTTTCAATTTAATAGGTGAGAACAGGGTATTGTATTGCTTTGTCTTGTAATTAAAACTTAACAAAAATAGAAACGTGTGTCATTAAATAGTTATGATATATGTCATACAAGTATAACACACATATGATACATTACATACCTGGAAAGAAAAAAAAATACCTTAATTATGGACCCTATTACCCTACCACTCTGGTAGTGGCCAATAGGATACCAACACAAAATCATAATTTACTACATGTCACCATAGTAATGTATTTATATACTTCCACCGTGAATAGGTCATTAATTAATTACGTGTTTGTTATGATGGTGAATCAAATCAATCGGCGCAACTTGCATCTGTAAGTTCACCAACTTATTTTTGACAAAATCAATAGCCTAAAAGTCTAGTTATCCTCCTAGTTCTGATTATCAGCATAATTATGTTTAATGTTTACTTATGTTTAAATACAGACAAGTAAAAAACTTACTTGTCTGTGGTTTAACTACTATACTAATCACAGGTAGAAGAGTGTGTAATTCATTGATTGATCTATTTATTGGACTCGTGGAGTCATGATGGGCGAATGGTTAGAGTGGCCGACTTGGAACCTGCAGGTTGCAGGTTTGAGCCCTATCGTTGCCACTTGTTTCTGAGTGGTTAAAGTCCTCGGGCAAGATTTGAACCACGAATGTGCTTCAGTCAACCCAGCTGCATAATTGGGACCTGGTAGGATAAAGGTTGCAACGTGAATGTTTTAATCCTATGTGCTTATAAAGGCTGCAATGGATTTATGCTCCCCAGGGAGCTGAGGAAGTATAAAGGGCTGTTGTGCCGCTATAGATCCATACCAGGGTTAATAACTGTAAAGTGCTTTGAGCACAAAGTGGGAAAGCACTATATAAAAACCAACATTATTTCTTATTATTACTTATTTATTGATTTATTATTTGGTTGAATGACTGATCGATTGAATGATTAATTTTTGGGTGAAATAAAGCTTATTTTGTGTGATATTGATCAATTGACTCATTGATTTTTGTGGTGATTTTCTCCCTTCCCTGGCTAGTTGTCTCTCTGTAATGCACTCTTTATTGACGAAATAAAGACATCTTAACCATTCTTCTCCTCTTATTTACATTAAAACACCCATAATCTTATAATTGCCAAGAGATCGGTTACATCAACACTTTGCTTTAGCTCTTATCTTCTGGGAGATTATCACACCAAGCAAACACGCATTCATGCATGAACTATACTAAGTGTTTGTTCAGTGTGATCATGACCCAATAGATAAGAGATAAAACAAATTGGGTTGGTAATCTATCCCCATGGTAATTATGAGATTAGGAGTGTTTAGATTTAGATAAGAAGAGAAGAATGGACAAGATGTCTTGATAGTCAATAAAGAGAGAATTATATACAGCTTGAAGAGAGAAAACTAGCCAGGGAAAGAAGAAAATCAGTTTATATCACCACAAAAATCAAAGAGTCTGGTTCTGTGAGTGCATGCCAGCATTTCCAACCAGTCAAATGATATTTTAATCATGGCTTGGGTTTGACTATGGAAGGCATATGCAAAACACTTAAATTTGTGACTAAAAGCTGTACTAGCTGCAACTGGAATGTTTTGTTTTTTGAAAAACTTGTGTTTGTTTGTTAGATATGACATCATCATAATATCGTATACCCTGCACATTATTAGCTCACCTGTGGGTAAACATATATTTGTGTAGTACCGTAGTATGCATAGTACGGTGCAATGTATCCAATCAAATTGATTTTTGAGAATTAGTGCACCAATGTATCACTATCTACTATACTAGTTATAGATAAAATAGACCGCCAATTGACATATACATTGTCTAATTATTAGTTTTAACACTTTCCATTGACTAAATTGTTGGTTGTCTAATCGAAAAATTACTACCCAAGTTTCAGCTAGTGCCGGTTTACGACTTATTTCTGTATCATTGAATGTTTTACTCTATTATTCATATGTATAAACATATTAACTTTTAACAATTGATGACAACATACCCTATTACTCGTGGTGGTGAATTCACCCTTGTTTCCTGGACAACCTGTAGTCATACATGTATATCACAATTGTCCTATCAGAATACAAATTTTAGATGTATATGTCAATTAAAAAATTTGAATTTCTTATAAATGAGGAAAGAAAACCGACACGTGTAGGAACTGAACCCACGTACCCTAAACACTAGTCAGAGTGCTCTAACCAGCTGAGCTAACATGCCAACTGGTACATAACGTATATGATATCCACAGTAGATAACGTGAATTTATCCTGGATAACAGGATAAATTCATATTATCTACCAGTTGGCCTGTTACAAAGATAAATTCATGTTACCTACCAGTTGGCACGTTAGTTTAGCTGGTTAGAGCACTCTGACTAGTGTTTAGGGGACGTGGGTTCAATTCCTACATGTGTCACTTTTCTTTCCTCATTTATAACAAATTCAAAATTACTTTATGGTGAATTTCTTTCATTTATAGCAAACCCGAGAACAATTTGATTTGAAAAAAATAAACAGCAACAACACCATTAACAGCAAAATTAATATTTTATTACATTTTGTCTGATTCTTAGCTTGATTCAAGTAACAAACACCTACACTGAATGCTTTGATTGTATATGCTGAACACTGGTAGATGATCTTCAGGTGTTTATACTGAATAGCGTTACTCCTTGGCAACAATCTGGCTAACAATAGTAGTTCAGGAACTTTGAGTGCAGAAAACTTAAAAGTACACACACACAGGTAAAACACTCCTTAAGAAACATTCAGGAACAGCTTCCATTCCATCATCATGATTGGCCTGGGATATCCCTTTTGGTTAATAAATTCTGGAAAGAAAAGAAAAGCTATTAAGAAATCTTGTGATTACATAATTTGAAACTACTACTGATCAGATGATATGCTGTAAAAAGGGCATCAGCTGTGGCAGCTTGTTAGCAACCTACAGAGTAGTGTTGTTGTGACATCCAGTTTTTTTTAATCAACACAATTTTCTACTGATCTATCCATTATAGGAAAAGCCCGATCAGACATATTTCTGCCATCAGTACACTTACAATTACAATTACAAAAGTGTCAATAAAAAGTTCTTCGGCCTAAAAAAAAATTGTTTGGTTCCAGTTATCCGACCCCACCTAGTTTTTCACATTCACCTTAAACTTGTTTTCTGTATTCAAGAAAAAGAAATAAAATTGTGAAAATTGCGTAGTCTTGCAAGAAATAGTGGATGCGGAAACTGACATCAACTTAAAATTAAAAAGACAATATAAAACAGTTCTTCCAATCTGTAATGGCTGTACATCTGATGAGAAGAAACCAATAACACACAGAGACCATATGGAAAACAACGAAAAACATAACTACCTGAACTAGACACTCACATATGAAAAAAAAGATATATAAAAAAAATAAGTAAAAAATTTACCTACCCCCACCTACTCTAATTCTAAAATTGAGCGTAATTGGAACCACACAATTTTTTTTTGTTAGGCCTAGTCAAAAACATGATGTTTTCCTGTTAAACTTTGCAGGAAATTCCCACAATGGGCAAACACATGTCAAATGCAGCAGGGCTTCTTTACAAGATTTCAAAGTTGAGAGGGTCACCGGGGTGCTTTTTTAACACTCAAAATCATATGGATATTGACAGTATTGGTAGTAACCAATACAAGTGTACTACAGGCAGAAATAACACAATTTATTTTTCCTTCAGACATAAGACTTACATTTCTGGTTTCTTCCACACATGATGTGAAAGCTCTGACTTGGGCAGCACAGTTTAGTGTCTCTCCTGGGTTAAGACTGTAACACTGCAACACCTCATCCTGTAGATCTTTACATATTGGCCTGTATGTTTGGTGTCTACAAGCACAGGACAAAGACAAAAAACACGCGAGATGTTAACCCTTAATATGCCATGCCAGTATATCCACTATATCATACCAGAAAGAGTATATACTTGTACACTATCAGGGCAGTGAGGACTCTGGGGATAATACAAGTATTTTCACTGTCGTAACACATTATAAGCATCACATTTTTTACGCTCAAATCTTCAATGTTTGACTGTTGTCCACTAGCAAAAAGCAAGACACAGCATATCTCATGTTAATGTGTGTACATTTCCTGTAAACCTAGATATTTTCACTACAACTTAGTAGAACATTTTGTAATTTTAAAGCCTTTTGCCAGTTCCCAAAGATTAATTTTTACTAATTACCAAAATGGTACATTGTGTTCATGTACAAGAAGACATTTTATTTACTAACACTACTTATTTTTCTGTTTTTTGTTTTCTAATGAAAGAAGCAAAAATAAGTCTTTCACAAAAAATTCCACGTTTACAGTATGTCACACTCTGCAAATTATCATCAGATTTCACATTCAAGTTTTCCTTTCAAATTAAAGTATGAGTGGAGGCACATACAGCAATAAAAAATACAAGAATGAAATGTACCCTTTCAACACTGAAGGACCCAAACCTAAAATATAGCTATGAGTACAGGTATACGTTATATTGTATAAGAAAGCAGACTGGTATATTTTGGAATCAGCGAAAAACATCCACGAGTGAAAAAAGAATACATGCTGTAATTCTATCTATAGTATAGAGAAAAGAAATCATTTTGCTGCAATGATTTGGGTGGGGGTGGGGGTGGGAGGGGTGAAAGACTTACATGAATTTTGCTTCGACCTCTTCAGCAGCTTTAGTAAACTGTTCTGTTGTTAATTGGTACAACTCTGCATTCTACATGTATAACAAATATTCTAATGTTTAACATACTAAAGTGAAAAATCACACAAAATAATGGTATGATATAACTGAACCACACTGTAATGTGTAATGCCAGATTTGTGTATCAAGAATTTACAACATTGTCGTCATTGGGCTAAATATATATTGTGAACTTCCTATTTCACAGTGGCACAATATACATCATTTTTAATCAAATTAGAGATATTCAATATCTCAAGTAAATACTCATAAATATTACTGGCTTGCAAGTGTTAGCAAGTAGATCAGGTTGGTAAATATTTGTTAATTGGCTTTATCTATAGTAGTATGTAACTGTACTAATAAATAGTTCCTGTTACAAAACCAAGGCTTCTAATTACTTACTGGTGACATTCACCTGTTCAGGTTGACAGGCCTTGTTAAACTGTCAGTTTGCTTGTTTTACTGCTAGGGAGTCAGTTTGACAAAGTCTGTCAACCTGAACAGGCAAAACATTACTTGTATGTAATTAGAACCCTTTATAGTTGTGTAACAACTATGTTATGCCTAGCCTCTCTAACCAGTCCTCGGGAGCATTGCTATTAGCTGTTTTGTATGTAACAATATCTACCGAAGAATTGTACTAGAATATCCTTGTACTGTGGACCCTCATCAACTACATAGGGCTAATCATTTGTTGACATGTTACTGCGATTGTGCCCGGCATCGCAGTAACAAGTCAAAAATGATTAACCCTATGTAGTCGATGAGAGCCCACAGTACAATTTTGCAGTAGATATCGGTACATAAAAAACAACTCTTTTAGCAATGCGATGCTCAGAGGACTGCGAGAGAATCTATGTTATACCAACCAGATGAATGTATTATTGAGGACAGTGTGTAATTCTTTGGAAGGCCTGGCACAGTGTAACAACAATGGTAAATACATGTACCTTCAACTCTGCCTGTCTGAGTTTTTCTTTCCAATGTTCCTCCCTCTTTTTGAGTTGTTCTGCTGCCTTTTCGTCTGACTTTGGATCTTGTGGAGTTGACTGTGTAAATAATTCAAAAACAAAACAGAAGAGAATGTCGTCATACACAGGCAAACATAAAATAGAAATAAAAGAAAGTCTAGTTTCATTATGAGTGCTAAAAGTCTTATTGTTGTATCTTATATACCTACTTCTTTCTAATACAGTATTGTGTATTTTGTATTCCACATTTCTATTTGCTGAGATGCATTCCATGGAATCTCTACAATTCCTAGTTTCTCTTCATAACCTGCTATACATACAGATTAAAGCTTTCATGTTGCCTTTAGCAAGGTTGCAGAAGTGTCATGTGCAAATTAATGATTTTTAAGTATTTCTGACCTATTCATAGAAAAGTTACAGTACACTTGCAGCATTATTTTTCACTCTGTTTTATTAGTTTATCCATAACAATGCTGAAAACACTGGACAATTTCTTTATTTTTGAAATCTGTGATATAAAAAGATGAAAGGAAAAGATATACGAAAGCATTTCTGTCTTACTTGTTCTGGTCCCTTTGCTGGTGATTTAGCTGGAAAGAAAGTATACATTTGAATTTAATAAATTAGAATAATGTATGACATTTTTTGTAAATACTGCTGTTGCTTAAAAATAGAAATTGTATAATCATCTGTCCTACGTGATGGAATAGTACAAGCATGAATTTGAAGACAAGTAAAACAATTACACCTCAACGATTCACAAATTGTTCAACTGATTTAAAAGCTGCACTAGCTGTAACGGAAATCATTTTTTTCGATCAGACAACCAGCAATATATTTACTGAAAACTGTTAAAACATCAATAATTAGATATTTGCTCATGTTAATTTGAGGTCAGTTTTATCCAAAAGTGGTGCAGTAATGTGTTGAAATCACAGCAGCACTGAGGGCGCTGTGAATTTAGGTTGCCATTCCAAAAATCAATTTGATTGGATTCATAGTACAACTACAGAAATAAATTTCCCCTCAAATGATTCAATAGAGTTCAGGGTTGTATGATATTATGAGTAAGTCATTATATGTGACAAAAACAATTTTCTAAAATGAGCAAATTGCAGGTACAGACCTGCCCTATATAGAGAGGATTATGGCTAATGCAGATGCGGGAAATTCAAATTGCTGTACAGAGCACTAGCTTCTGGGTCTTGTTTTCATCATTTTTTCTGTTCTCCGAGAAATGCACAGGTCATGAATCATGTACAATTGTTTGTGAATGTCATAGGATGGTAACTTGATTGATACACAAATTAGTTGAAAATCAATCTATTTGTTTCATAGAATGTAAAAACCTTTCAAAATGAGACAAATTCTCCTGCAAACAGCTCTTTAGATTGTGTGTCACTCAGGATTATTCAAATATGCGACATTTGCATGTGTGAACAACCCAGCTAGGGAATGTTTATATTTTGGTGATTACTAGTACTTGTCAGTGAGTCACCACAAGTTCTCCACCCCCAAAACATAGTCAGTCATATGCAAAATAGGGTGCCAGGCACAGGCAGTCGTGCATAAAGACTGTAATCCCATAAGATCTCTTTAAAAAATGTACAACTCTCTCCTAAAAATATATGTGTAGTAAAACTTGCACATTTGAACCATAGAAACTTATACATGTACATGACTTCTTCTCAATACCAAGAAACCACTCAGTTTGGAATGGAAATGGTTGGACCTTCATGTTTTAAATTGAGTCTCTGGTATCTCAGACCAGTCCAAAAATTAATTCACTGATGTTGCTGAGAACCATTCATCTCAAGTCTTATGAGAAAATACCTACCTACTGGTTCTGGTTCACCCATCATACGCCGTACAACAGATTCAGATATCTGAAAATAAGCACACATAATTGTTTCAATAACCTCCCAGGTAGGAAACAGAACAGTGTAATGAAATTTGTAAACCCTAAAACATGTATTATGTTATTGTTACTAAATCTATCGACCCCATATACATCTATAAATGAGGGATGTCACATGCATGTGTGTGTGTGTGGTGGTGGTGGTGGTGGTGGGGGGGGGGGGGGTCTTCAGTCACAGAGTGAGAAACAAAATTATTTTGTTTGTTTGTACACGTTTATTTACGATTAGGTGGTGTTTGTTTTGCTTGTTTTTATTTAGATAACGACACTCGTAGACCTAACGAAAAGACTAGACGTAAGATAACCCCATGGGCCATGCAGTACGTGAGGGCGTACACACTGACAGACAAGTAGGGATGTTGTACAACTCAGTGTGTACCGGTTTATCATGTACACTCATTGTTGGGATCTACACGAGTCTTTGATGATCATCTTCATTCTGTATCTATGGAATTTTGCTGTCTAGACTCACTATTACCATGGAAGAAAAAATGACCTTTAAAATTTGACGTTAATCTAAACCGTAGTTTCAGAGTCACAAAACGTACGTGAATTAGCCGCTTGCTGTAGCTTGACAGTGTAAGTAACCGTAGGGAAAAATCCTCAAAAGTTTGATTATAAAACACGTACTCACCTTTACCGTTCCCTTTTCTTGATCCATCTCCACAGTTACAGTTTTCGGTGCACTTCCAGATGCCCCCATTGTGGCAAATTATCTGATCAGAACTCAGTGCTTAGGGCCAAGGTGATTTTCCGTCTGAAGAACACGTACATGCACGACCTATGACCTCATGTGACTGTTGGTTGTTTCTTTTCTCACAAATCAATCTAGCATGAATAGGCTGTGCTGTGTATATGTGTAAACACCGATACTTATTACAAACTCGCAATCAGATGTGTGTGTGGGCGTTGGGGGGGGGGGGGGACTCGTGCACAGGGGCGTGTAATATTTCATAGATTGTTGTTTTCTTATTGCTTAGAATGCCGTTTTCTTAGGAAAATATCGTACGAATCTTGCTGCTACAAATGTATCGATCTCTATACTACTAAGAAATATCTCCCTTTACATGTAGGAATATATATTAATCAAAAGGTTGTTATATTTAGTCTGTAGACCTGGAAAACAACAATCTATGAAATATTACACGCCCCTGTGGACTCGTGTGGGTAATGGGTATATATACCCTTGTGGACACAAATTACCACCACAAACTCAAAAATTCAAGAACTAAGGGTCAAGAGCCTACATTTTACCCAGAAACAGAGGTCAAATCGTCTGATCTGAGCTGGTCATGAGTTTTGAACACTTTTGCTATGATACACTTTTACGTGCATGCTTCAGTCACCACTAGTTCAAGGGCGGCATACATACGTATACCCAATAGGCGGGAGTACCCCCCCCCCCCCCAGTTCAAACCTTTAGAAATATCAAGACTCAAAGGTTAAGTCTACACGAGTCGAAAAACGGGGGTCAAAACCGCGGTAGATACGTATATATACCTTTTTATGGCAGTAACCCCCCCCCCCCCCCCGTTCACTGAGATCACTCGGACTGTTATTTTATTTTATTTTATTTATTTATTTATTTATTTATTTATTCATTCACGTGTTTGTTTGTTTTTGTAAACAAAAGTATCAGATTAGTCGCTTATAAATGTTGTTATATTTAAATTTCTTTGATATAATATCCATCATATATAAGCTTATGTCTCATACATTATATGAATGCAAAATAATTCATCATTATTATTATAATCATAAAACAATACATAAATGCCAAGCTAATTCCCAAATCAAATTCCTAATCAAACAAAATATGCATGGGCAGTAAATGAAATGTCATTCTAAAACTCATGTATAACTATTTATATATTGAAATGATATCCTATGTTTCTAGATGCACTATCTACATGTACACAATATAAAAACATAGTAAATTATTTCAATAGTATCCAGGCTCGTATATGCATGAATATAGATAGTAATCCATGAGTTTAAAATTATATTTCATTTACCCATGCACATTTTTGTTTGTTTGTTTGTTTGTTTGTTTGTTTGTTTGTTTGTTTGTTTGTTTGTAACATGAGTCCCGGTCTCCCTGTGATTCGACAATGCATGACACCCATTTGAAAAATACTTAGTTACATCCATGTTTAAAGCCATCCCAGGTCAACTGAACTAATACAAATGCCACACTCAAACAAATAAATTTATATATAGAATGAAGTTTTATTTATATATTGTTCACAACAATTAATCTACATGTATGGTCATGTTAACAAGAAATGTATGCATATATATCAGAGTGTGTTTGTAAATGCCTAACTATATCACATCAAGCAGTGTATACAAATCTGTAAATATTCCTAAGCATGGGAACTTTATTGCAGTGAATCTAAATGCATATAATTCCAAATATTAGATTAAATCTAATTAAAAATAAAATAGTATATTCTATACACAAACTCTACAAAATAATTATGTTACCACCAATCTAGCTGAAAAAAAATTGTCATCAATGCAGGCTTTAAAAGCATGATACATTATGGTTAAGATATTTAATGTGACAATTCATAAAAAAAAAATATACACCTGATAATCTATGATAGACAGAGGAGTCAACAAATATAACAATTGTTACATATTGATAATTTTGGGATATTTTATTTACTATTTAAAAAAAACCCTAATGTGCTAATAATTACCTATGAAGGAGCTGCAAGGTTATTGTTTAAACCTAACTTTGCAAACTTTGACAGGTATGTTCATACAGTGTGTGTGTGTGTGTGTGTGTGTGTGTGTGTGTGTGTGTGTGTGTGTGTGTGTGTGTGTGTGTACTTAACTCATTTTCACTAACATTGATTTAACCAGATGAAGTTGTGCTAGTTACATTGAAAAATAGTGCTAGTAGACATGTACTTTGGGATTGATAGTAAGACTGACTTCAGAACTGTAAATCTCTAAATACAACCAGTCATTTCTATATTTCTATTCATATCTATCTATCTATCTATCTATCTATCTATCTATCTATCTATCTATCTATCTATCTATCTATCTATCTATCTATCTAGTTATTTTCCATTATATTCGTATCATCTTATAATATATATATATATATATATATAATTCGCTCTACTACCCGTATTGAGCACTTTTATGTGGTTTTATCTACATCCAGTCAATTATATATATATATATATATATATATATATATATATATATATATATATATATATATATATATATATATATATATATATATATATATAGTTTTGGTAGTACTGGAACTCTTTCTTGGTTGTAACTCGGAGTTTCACGCATTGCGCGATCATCTTATTATTTGACAAATGATTGACAAATATAGAAATAAAAAAATGTATCATAAAATTAATATAACTTGTATAATAAAGAAAATATTATATAAGATAAAATCTCTTAGCAGTTTTTGAGTTTAAGTCATACACACATACACTCACATACACAGACAGACAGACATACAGACAGACAGACAGACAGACAGACATAGACTTACAGACACTGCACCATGCTTATAGCACTTCTGAACTTCATTAGTTCAGTTGCGGTTAAAATGAATTATAAAAACCATGTATGGTTAACTTTTGTTAATGTGTACCTGAGTGACAGATATTATTAGTTTAAAAGTATCATCAAGTCTTCTTCGTAAAAATTCAGAAATATAAAATTTAATCGTATTAATATCTCAGCTGCACCAGAAGAGGTCATATTCAGGTATCATCTTCACATACAGTAATCTTCTTTCCTTCTACCAATGTTTTGTACTCCAGACAGCATCATCTTTCTGAGTAAATTTGATATCTGCATTGCCGTAATTCATAGCACCAAGTCTGGATACTGACTCTAGCGATTCTGGTACGATTTTACCATTCTTCCAACAATTTTTGGATATATATACTGTAAGCAGCTGGAAGGATAATGGTTTATAATGTTATTGACTGCTTGGTAACAATTTGCTATATGAAAGTACATGGTTTATATGCTAATGAATCATACTCAACTTATTATAATGGAATACTAAAATTAATTTCATGAAATTATATGTAACTATCATATATTACATCATGTACACGGAAATGAAAATTAATCATACATTGATCTACTTAATATTGTACATTAATCTAGTTAAGATTATAAAAAAATAAATAAATACAATTTGACAATGTAGAATTTCAACTATATTATGGACAAAGTACTTACCTTTCCTACAACAATAGTTGAGCCACCATACTTTGGTTCACCAATATCCATGGTAGAATGGAGTGAACATTCCAGGGAAAGAGGTGACTCTTGCACTAATGGAGCGATTCCATGTTCAGTAGGAATTGCAGTCAATTCAACTTCATCAAATTCATCTATTTCTGGTGGATACTCCTGGGCAGCTGTGATGACAATTAATAGCAATACATTTACAGGCATTCGTAAGAGTTGAACATTTGCCAAAATGAACATGATTGACAGTGTGTAAGCATGCACGGTAACAGAATTACACACACACACACACACACAGAGCTATAATACCTTATATGTATGTGTTTAATTTGAATGTATGTGCTTTTCCTCACACACTTAGTGAGTCCCAGATCCAAAGCATTTTTTGTAACTCTATTTTAGACATATTGCATGATGCAGGATTAGTAAAAATGACCTTGCTTAGTCCCCTGAGCTTAAATGCCCTATAGGTAAATATTAAATTCAGCCTCGTCTTCAAATACCCCCAGCCCCACCCCAACCTGCCTATATTTATAGGTGTCAATAATGATTGTAGGTAAACAAATATTTGGACACACCAGATCATTTAAACTCAATACTGTTATATCCAGTAAATCTTTTTTTTTTGTATTACGCACAAAAACAGATATCAGTTACTTAACGAGTGAATTGTGTGTGAATGTAAGGTTTACCTTGATAACCTTTGTCAAATACGGAAGAAGCACAGTGATTGACAACAAAGTGTTTCGTCTCCAGGATATTCACTAAGGTGTCCTTCATAGAGTCATCTCTTTTCCTACAGGAAAGTATTATTAGAACAACTGGATAGTATCAACACAACACAACACAGTTTCAAAACATTCTGACTGGCTTGATAGCCATATGGGCTCATATTTATGTATAACTCAAGCAAATCTAATTGTATGTATTCAAACAGGGTATGATTATGTTATTCCTATTTCATTGAACAGGTAATATCCGTCACATAAATGTGGTTTTTTTTTTCAATTTCTCATCTGCAACTCATAGCAACAAGTTATTTGCATTGTATTTTCCATGGCTGAATGTAGAATAATATTGGTGATTAACGTATACATGTCACTGTTGTGACAATTATGAACTAATTTTCTAGCACGGGTTCGAATATTTCCACCAATGATTTGCCACTATGTAATAACCATGTACCAGAAGACATAGTCAACTGAAATATAAACATCCTAAAAATACATACATCAAATTAATAAGATTTAATTGATGCAGTTTCATAAATTGAAATAAGTTTGGATGAAACTAGATTACTCCCTGATGTGCAATTAATCTCATAGCTAATGTACTCCTTGTGAAATTACTTCATGTTTGAACCACAGTGTGTTGTATATTTGTAGAGATATAGAAGAAACAGACTATCTTTACCTTGTTATTGAAAATGCCAGTGTTGGAGGCTCACTTGTAACAGGCATGAAGAAGCTGAACATTGCCAGATTTTTTACTTTGCCGTCTGTGGAGCAAGTACTAACAAAAGCAATTGGACGGGGTGTTATGGCAGCACACAGGATATCATACACTGAAACTTTCTGCATCTGTCTCACGTCCATCTTCAGCTTCTCATGACTGTTACATGACGTCAACCCACTACTTGGATTGATTATCTGCTGTTGTGCTGGCGCCTGCTGGCTGCCTTTATACTCATCATTTGAGAAATTAACAACTGATACCATATTCCAAATATTAGCAGTTGTCCTATAAGTAGAAAGGCTGAAGGTTAAAACAACGTGTGTAATGTTCGTACAATTAATATTGGAAGTAAGGGAGACTTCAGTATTTACAAGGGATGAGGGCCTGGCCGGGGGGTCACTTTTTACAAATCGGCTCTCAGGGGAGGGCCATATTTTATAGGAAATGGGATTAGGGGAGGGTCAGATTTTACTTTGAATCATTGTATTGCCTAACATTGCGTTATTTTGGATTGTTATGTCATCCCATCGCTGTCATTGGGGTTAGGGTTAGGGTTTGGATTAGGTACCGTGATATCAGCCTATGTCAAATTGCTGCAGCATGCATACTTATAATCTAGTTCCTGATGACCTTGTTCCAGCAGGGAATGAAGGCCTCACCATTGTTTCTGGGACCCATGTCCTTTTTACGGCACTTAAACATTTGTTTTGAATAGGTGGCCATGGAGGGTCATGTTATAGAGAGAAAGAAAGTTGAAGGAGGGCCACTTTTTAGCTTGACGGAGTTGGGGAGGGTCCCATTTTACATAACTTTCCGAGCCTAATTTCCCCGACCCTCCCCCTTTGTAATTTATGAAGACCCCCTAACATATGTTGTTAAAACAGTCGCTGAAATAGAAGTTAAAATAGAAGTTTCGGCATTTGAAACATGCATACTCGCAAGGTAGTAGCATGGAAATCCCGAATCGAACTGTATTCAATTGTCGCTGTGTTGTTTTGAACATGTGCACTCTCCTCATCGAGCTCGAGGTGAATCTCAAATACATGAGATTGAATCGGTTTTTACCTTCCGTAAGGGAAGGTTATAATTTAGGGATAAAAAGTATGTGTGTGTTTTGGTAAACATACCACTAATATTAAAGATACAGTTGCATAATGAATGGTTTTCTGTAGTTAGACGAGTCTATATCTTAAGACTGCGAGCTTCAAATTCAACGTAATTGGTACATACATTAATATTGATAATAACAAAGTTTGATAGTATATAGCTTGCATGCATTTGCATAATTAATGATTTTCAGTAATCAGGCTATATCTTAAGAATGCACACTTCAAACTGAATATAATTTGGTACATACTTCAAACAAAACAAAGGGCACATACCCTGAAAAACTTGTTGATGTAGCTTTAAGTTTTGAATAGTCATTGCTTAAGTAATGATTTTCAGTAATTAGGCAGAGTGCGACCGTCAAATTATATATGATTTGGTACATACATTCATGATACCAGGGTGCCCTTGTCCAATAAAGTTTAGTTAGTCATTTGCATAATTAATGAGTACTAGTTTCGAGTGCACGCTACGAACGCAACATAATTTGGTACATACATTAATGATAACAAATTCAATTTGCCATATAAAGTTTGATAATGTGGCTTTTAGTTTTAATTACTCATTTGCATAAGTAATTATGATTTTTGGTAATTAGGCTATAACATCAAAACACATACTTCAAATTTAATATAATTTAACTCGTGCATACTTCAAGCATAACAAATCACATACGTTCTGTTCATTCTCCCAAACCAGAACTGTTTTTTCTTCCGCCTTACTACGAAATAACAAACCATCTGGACGGCACGTTTCGACGGTGCCGTAAAAGAGACCGTCGTTTGGACGATGGTTCTGTTACATCCAATAATTATTGAGTGTATGGGCGAAAATCTAAAGACTTTGCCCACGGCAGCACGAGAGATTAACGGTATCGATTATATTCTGATGATCGATCTGTCAAAACCAAAATGTGAAATAAGAGTTGAGCCAGTATTTTAAGGTGCTGTAGCAATATATTGCCTGACTTTATCTTAGTGACATTTCTTATTCTGACATTAAGAAGTTTGGACAGCCGTACGTACATTTGTTGTTAGTATTTATCACTATTATTATTATTCATACATTTGATCCATCAGCAATATTTACTTTTTGGGTAGCATAGCAGTAAAATTTATTTATTTTTAGAGGAAAATATGTTCATTGTAAACGGGTATTTGTGAAACGTGCGTTCGTTCTAAACGTCATTATTTACATAGGAAACAATAGCAAGGGAACGGTACCTTTGAATTGTGTTCGTTTATGGCGCTTCATTGGGGCCTTTATTATGTACATCTTATTTGACTCGCCTCGACAACTTATTTGGCAACTCGACATCTTATTTGATTCGTCTCGACAACTTATTTGGCAACTCGACATCTTATTTGATTCGTCTCGACAACTTATTTGGCAACTCGACATCTTATTTGATTCGTCTCGATAACTTATTTGACTCGCCTCAACAATTTATTCGGCTCCTCGATACCTTATTTGCCTCAACAACTTCTTTGGCTCCTCGATAACTTATTTGACTCGCCTCGACAACTTATTTGAGTCGTCATCTGCATATTCGCCATGTGTACATCTCATTCAAGTACTCTATCGCACGTTCTGCTGGTAGACCTAATTTGAACACCCCAAGTCACTGGAAATGTTTACCATGCCAAATAAGTTATCGAGCATCAGAAAAAGGAGTCGAGTCAAATGTGACATGTATTATTCTTAGAATACTTTTCAGTAGGCTAGAGGTACCGTTGTATCATGACCCGGAAATACATCAGACGGTATGCATACGGTGACGGATCAACTCGTCCCAATTTCAACTCGTCCCATTTCAACTCGTCCCACTCAACTCGTCCAATTTTCAACTCGCCCCAATTTCAACTCGCCCCATTTTCAACTCGCCCCAACTCTTAACAATATAATTTACCTGTGCATATATGAAATCGAAGCTAGTAGTACTAAGTTTGGAGGGTATGTGGTATCTCGTATTCCACTAATGAAGTACCACTTGCGCTGTAAACACATACTACAATATTTAGTTTGCGTTAAAGTAACTAGGGAGAGGATCGAGACACGTCTCCAAAACCCGTTTTATTTGGTTGTAAACATTACGTCCTAAAAGTGTGAAATGTGATATTCCATGACTGAGGAAAGTTGTTGTGCTAGTATAAGTTCTAGATCTACCAAACACTTAGCCAAAACCCACACCACTTTCTGCTACGAAATGTTACATTTGCTACGCTTCAACTGGCTACGTAGGTAAAATCATGTAAATTTTTCGGTTCCCGTACTTCGAGTCCATGTATCGTTTAGATTTATAAACGTTTCCTAGTGTTGTTGGGGCGAGTTGAAAATGGGACGAGTTAAAAATGGGGCGAGTTGAAAATGGGGCGAGTTGAAATTGGGGCGAGTTGAAATGGGACGAGTTGAAAATGGGACGAAGTGAATCGCAATCGTATGCATACCACTCAGAAACTATACGTTGCTGCCCGAGAGTATCACACATCTCACAATACAAGACACATCGTCATTATCCATGTTTATATCAATAATCAGATATCGATCTGTGGAATATCCTAGAGGCATTCAATCAATTTGTGTCAGGATGGGTGAAACTTGAAAGAAGTGTTTACGTTATATGTCCACAATGAACTACGACTCGTACGACGACTACTACTACTACTACTACTACTAGTACTACTAGTAATTGTAGCGAGGCACTGCCACAGGTAAGATTTTCGCCTGTGTTTTCAATTGAAAACTAATTTGAAGTGCAGTGGTTATATTTACATTAACTATAGAATTTATATACTATTCCTCATATGTAGCGTCACTTCACAATGTCAACGAAGGTGCTGACACTATTTTTGAAGGACCACCCTCCACCTTCCCACATCCCAATCAAGTATTACATTGTGCCAGCAGTTTTGAAGTTGAAAGAAGCATCATTGCTATGTAGCACACATTTAACGAACTCACTTAGTTGTTGTATCACACTGTTGTTTATCATTTTAAAAAAACACCAACATGTTGATAAGATACATGTCATATGTATACACAAACAGCTGGCACTGATTCAACACACATTCATACATCCCATAATGATCACATCACTTTTATAAGAAACAAATATAGAATACATGTGTGCAGTCTAGTGTTTGAATATGCTTTGCACTCCATGCACAATATAAACAGAAGTCTATATAATTAATCATCTCTAATCTATGCTGATTAATTGTAATGTTTTTGTATTGCATGATAATATTGAGGATAAATCAATTGTCCCTAATCTTAATTGATTTTGAGATTCTCGTCCTAGAAATCATGGAGTAAAACAAACTGAGATTCACTGTGCCAAGTGTTTTCATGTGAAACAGAAATAAACATGCCATAGATGAATAGAAACAATATTTTACCATAGCTTATTTTGATATAGGCATAAAATATCTAATCAGTATTTTAGTAACCTGCTAACAAAATATCTATTTATTTTAGGTCCTGTATTGTCAGCACTTGATAAAGAAACCACTGAATCCATGAGTGATTGTTGAGATTGGTGGAAAGATAGTAGCAGCTCACTGATTACATGGCTGGTCTTGGTGAATGCTGTGCTCATGGTGTTAAACAAGCCTTAGATGAACCAAAATTAATTAACTGCAATAATAATTGATTAACTGCAACCACAGTTGCAGTTAATCAGGGTACAGACAATATTTTATTGCCATGGTCACAGTTACTCAGTCCACAGGCAATCTTATCATGCCATGGTTACACATACTCAGTCTACAGACAATCTCACCAGGGTTGCAGTTACTCAGTGCACAGACAATTTTCAAGTTTTGCAATTCCAAAGTTTTATCATTTTCTAGCTCACCGTTTTCAGTACCTTTCTGCCATTTTTCACTGTAATAGAAAGGTGGAGTGCTTTGTTTAATCAATTTAATACATTTAGTTCTGATCTTGCTGGTTATTAAAGCACCCCATTTTTATGCAAAACCAGACATGTCTGTGAATTGTGTTTTGCATATTTTTGTGTGGTGATTATTTGTAAGAAGTTGTTTTTTGTGTGTAACAATTTAGCTGCATTATTATTTTAGCTTGAATTGAGGCATCTGTGAAAATCAAAAACAGCTACATTTGTAGACTAGACTGAGACAAAGCCTACTGGTTACTTTATAAATGACTCTGTGCAAGTCAGACAGTCACTGAACAATCATTGAAACTTAGTGTATGTCAGTCTCTGAATCCAGTTAAAAGAGTATGTGTTAGTTAATCAATGAAAATCGGTGTAAGACAGTTGCTGTATCCATTATGTAAAAAGTATATATTATAGTCAGTCATTGATAATCATTGAAACTCTACCCATGTCAGTCACTGAACTGGATTAAAATGGCCATATGGATATGAGGATTAGCTATTTATTTTGGATTTTCAATTTATAAAACAATGTGAAACAACATATGTTAAGTCCTTTGTTTGTAACTCAAATTCTGAAAGATTAATAAATGTATAACATGTTTGTTATTGTATGTACAATATCAAACTTTTTACACATTATTTTAGCTTTTTACAATGTAATGACTTACATAGACTTGGTCAGTATTATTTCACATTGAAGGAAGCCATGATAACATTGTTTTATAAATAAACAATTCAAAATAAATCCTCATCCATGTATGGCCACTTTAAGGTAGTGTGTATGATTATAGACAAAAATAGCTTGACTGAAGAATTGAAGAGTCCTTTCCTGTGTATTTTAGTCACATCACTATAAAGCAGATATGTGTGTATGCTTTTCTTTAGTGCAATCATACCGTTTCCATGCTATAAACAGTCTAGCATGTTCAAGGTAGTGGTAATCTGCTGTATTCAAAGAATTCTATAAGAAGAACCTATGGAAATCAAGATGGTGGACAATTTGAATTCATATGATTTATCCTCAGTATATTAGTGTGAGCAGCACATTCTACATTGTTGTTACAGTACTTTACTTGAGGATCTGTAGACTGAAAGATCCAGTCTTGTGTAAACTCCTTCATTACATCTGAATGGAATATTGAGTTGCTGCCCTGCAGCTTTATATCCTGAGAATTTGACATGTGTTACTGTTGTTGACTGTGAATGATCATGTAATATTTACCTTGTTGGGTATGCAAGTTTTTTTTAAATTTGATTTATTTCATGTTTCTATACATTATGTAATGTAATGTAATGTAATGTAATGTAATGTAATGTAATGTACTGTAATGAAATGTAATGTAATGTAATGTAATGTATGGGTGGGTGGGTGGGTGAATGGATGGATGGATGGATGTACATAGGGATGTAGCTAATTTTAAATGTAGCCAGTAAAATGTGAAACATAGGCAGTACTATATTATCTAAGAGTGAGACCAATGATGGAAATATAGTGGTTGAAACAATGATTTTGTAGAGAAATCCGTAAAAAAGGAGTATACTAACCATGCATCCACCTATGGACACATGCTCATATGTATAACTGTGTGTACATGTAAGTTAAGACAATGGGCCACAAGTGAAAATAGAAAGTTAAAAGGAGATAATGAGGGGTTATTTAGAACAACAACTACAACTGTGATTAACTAGAAATATTTATTTATAAGATGAACGCCTGGTGACTTACATTTCATCTTAGCTACTATGTCTGCATACTGATGTGATAGGTGTTTAGTACTTTGGCCTTGTATATATTTCAAAACAACACAAATTAATAGGTATGCCCAATTTTATTCTAATATTGCTACCCTTAGTTGACTCTAATTACTAAATGTGGGTCTCAAAATACAGTGGACTCAGGCATAGGTGGCCATTACTTATAAATTCCCAAAGATTTTTTTAATTCTTCATTCAGCCAAAGAGAATACAAGTGAGTGAGGGGTTTTCAGTAGGAGTCATTACACAAGTAATGAAAACAACCTCTAAGGGCACGAGTGTCATCAGTCAGCCTGAAGAAGCATCCATGAAAGGATACAAAACTGAAGTGCAGTAGGATGAAACAGGATACTTTGCCACAAACGATTCTAATTATGCTTTAAGCTAATCAAAAATTCAAGCCAAGTTTTGTCATTGCCAACAATACTTATTGAAATTTAGTAAATACTGTACATGTACCTTTCAACCAGACTGAATATAATACAGTCATTATTGTCGTGAAATTTAAGTCCGGTATAAAACTTCACCTTTTCATTATTAGCATCAATGGTTTAGTAAAAACAGTAAACTGTTCCTGATTCTGTTGAGTCCGTCTTGGTGCATTTCTCAAATTATTAATCTCTATATATAAAGTCTCATTATCTCTGCATGAGAAATATCTGTACCACTGCACTGTCTGTGTTGAAATGGTGCGATGTCCCTCTTTTAAAGTCTCGGTGTCTATTAAACTCACTACTGAATCAGCTGGTTTAATTTTATTGCTGGAAAATATGTAGAAGGGAACCTCTCTGATGTCCACTGAGTTTTTTTTCTGACCTCTGCATGGTTTGTTCATATCTTTCCATTCTGCCTGTGGATGGGGATTGTGACACTGTATGTCTCATGTGTAGAGAAGGAACTGGATTTGTCGAGTAATACAACTTTGAAGGCTGACCTGTCAACATAAAACATCAAACAGAACAATGTTGAATCATCATTTTTAATCTCAAAATGAACATGAAAAAAACACTCAACATAGGAACCAATAGTTGAAATTGGTGACAGAATAGCTATGTAATAGAGCCCTAAGAAATAATAAGGTGTGTGTGTGTGGGGGGGGGGGGGGGTACTTTTTCCAAATGGGTCCTCAGGGAGGGCCATAGTTTAGAAAATGGAAATTGGTGTGAGGAGCAGAGTGGGTCTCACAGTAGTAATGGGGGAACAACATTACAAGATATTGGTAATAATGTGGTGGAGTTGAGATGTTGACCAATCAGCCCTGGGGTTGTCAGTTGTGCACTCCATCTAGGCTTTGGTAGTTCCGGCCTTCAGCTCAGCCAATAGATCAAAACACAGGCTTTGATACAAACACAAACTGTGATGCCTTTAAAAATTATCAATGTGGTGGGATCTTACTACAGAAAAATTATCTGTTTCTAATCTTGAGCTCTAACAACTATGCCACAGAGAGGCAGTTAAAAATGTTTTTCATTAAAATCTTTTTACAGGGCATGGTCATTTGTTGGAGAAAGAAAATTGAGGGAGGGTCACTTTTTACATCCCCCCCCCCCCCCCCCCCCGGCTAAAAAAAAAACAAAAGTAGAATTACATGTTTCTCAATTTCACAACTTTCAGTTTGGATATTATTGCTTGCATTAACCTGCAATGAATGTAAAACATTTTGGAATTGAAAATCTCAAATTACAATTGGGTGAAAATATTTAAGAAAAGTTCAATACCATTATGACAGGTTGTTGGTGCATCTGATTGTTGGTTGAATGCAAGAGTGGCCTCTGGGGGTGAGGGAGTCCTTGGGGTTTTCCCCCTGGCAGATCTGCAGTTTTTGGCTTCTATTAAGACAATGTTTAGGTTATTCATTGCCTTTGAGGTAATATTTCCAAGCTTCGAATAGCTAATGTAAATGTAAGTTTTAAATGAGTTTCCCATGTCACATAAAAATGGCCCTGTAACATTGGTATAGTGGCATTAATATTGCATGTACAGTAAAGTCACCGGTATGTTAGAGAACTTTAGGAATTGTCATACCGAGTGTATAATAGAAACTGGAATCTGATGAGATGTGGTGATTTGTAGTGTCAATAACATGTAGTGTCCAAAATAGAAAGTGTATTAATCCCTTCAGACAAGTTCATAGTGACGAGTAAGGAAAATTTTAGATTAACTTCTTTTATAAACTATCTATGAAGATTACCATTACAAAACCTTCAAGTTCACTTTTGCCCCAAAGTGCAATATAAGTGAAGCACTGATTGTGAAACAGCCAAGCATTTACATGACATGTTCTGTAACTAGTGTGGTAGCTAGGTAATACATGTATATGTATATTTATTGCTATGCGTGAACTAATAAGGAATATTAAAGAAATCATGTAAGAAACAGGGAGAAGAACAAATATTGACATGTACCACATTTCAGACAAGGCTATATGCCATTGTAGAAAGAGGATTTTTTTCTTCCATCACAATCCAAAACACAATGACCCCCTATCCACAATTTTGAAAACAGCATGACCCCCCCCCCACTGCCAATTTCAAAAACAGGGTGAGCCCCTCCCCCCACCCCCAGGCCGAAGGAACTGACCGACCCCTTAATCCTATTCAAGAATGGTGATGGGTCATAAGTAATGGTGTTATTTGGTATTTACGATATTCAAAACTATTATCAATGCTGACGGTATATTTTGAATATGACGATGCCTGAATAGAACTAGCTCACAAGTGACACTGACTGTGCTGTGTCACCGTGAACGTACACAGAACGATCCTCAGACAGTAATAATGGACGGGATCACAACAAATAATTAAATAATAAATAGCGTATTGAATATATTTAGATAAAGTTTAAATTTCTCTACCTGTGACAAAGTACATGTAATCTCCACAGACTAGACACGCGTGACGTATCCGATACTCTGTTGTTTCCTTCTCGAGATAAAGCGGTAAGCCATCATTAAGTCCTCTCTCCTCTCGGACAGCTCTGTTTGATCTCTTCTCCAACATATTTAGAACGTATACTTTGGTTATATAACATTTACTTCCGCGTTTCCGGGTCAACATTGTGAGGACCCACCAGTCACTCTTCAAAAAAACTACACAAAACTTTGATGACGCTCTTTGACGTAACAGCAGATTTTGTATGACGCGAAGTGACGTTTGCGCAAGAGAGCACATATTTACTGAAGGGGAGCTAGGGATGCTAAAATATCGCCTACAACAGAACGTCATACATGTTGACTAAATAAGTTATCGAGGAGCCAAAGAAGTTGTCGAGGCGAGTCAAATAAGTTGTCGAGGAGCCAAAGAAGTTGTCGAGGCAAATAAGTTATCGAGGAGCCAAATAAGTTGTCGAGACGAATCAAATAAGATGTCGAGTTGCCAAATAAGTTGTCGAGGCGAGTCAAATAAGATGTCGAGTTGCCAAATAAGTTGTCGAGGCGAGTCAAATAAGATGTACATAATAAAGGCCCCAATGAAGCGCCATAGTTCGTTCTAACCGGGTTTTCGTTATGAGCGAGTTCGTTCTAACGAGGCTAGACTCTACATACATACATACATACATACATACATACATACATACATACATACATACATACATACATACATACGCATGCATGCATGCATACATACATACATACATACATACATACATACACATACATACATACATACATACACACATACATACATACATACATACACACATACATATACATACACACATACATACATACATACATACATACATACATACCTACATACATGCATACATGCATACATACATACATACATACATACATACATACATACATACATACAGTACAGTTTTCGCCTCAATTCGCGTTCGCATCGCTTCAGCTTCGCTTTCGCTTCGCCTCAATCTCAAGTTTACGGGAGTTCGCTTCAATTAAACATCGCTTTCACTTCGCTTCCTTTTCGCGTTGAGTTCGCATTCGCATCGCACCCCATTCGCATCGCGTCAACTTTGTTTCTGAATCGCATTGTGTGGAACATGCGCTATTATACCCACATATTTGCATGATAAAGGATTTGAAACGAAAAGTATAGATCATTACGGCTACTAAAATTATGCGGGGTTGTACTTTACTTTTCTGTCTACGGCACGATAACCCTTTTGGTTAAATTTGCGTTAATAAATCAGGGCATGCCTTTTGAGGCGAGCGATCGCTCCGCTCGCCTACCGCTCGCGCAAATTAAAATCCACGAGAGCGATTTTCCACTCGCGTGGGCCTCAAACAACCTGTACAACAGCCTGATGTTATTTTATACGGAGTGTCTGGTGACCAGCGCTTGTCAGCAGCATATTGTTCTCGTGACAAGCGCCGAGCGTACGTGTGTACTACAGCCTGGTCGACGTCAACGTACCATGTGCGCTAGTACTGACCCGTACCTTTGACACAATTAAGTCCCGGAATGGAGTAATACCGTCACCGTGTCGTTTTCCTACCTGTAGTAGTTTCAAGTTTCCCACCCCAGCTTTAATAGTACTGAGATTTAATGTTTATTTCACGATTCGGCGTTTAACTTGCGCGGCCGGTGAGCTGTCGTCAGCTGTATGTCATTACTTTGAGGCCATCACTGCACATGGGATAAAACAAGTAAAAAGACCACGCAACACCACAAAAACTATACGCATTTTACTTGTCCTTCACAATAATGAATGTTATTGATGCAACAAACTTTAGTTGTTTTAGATTAATTACCTTTACTGTTTACACGTTGCACGTATACTACATCACATACGCGGCCATGGCCATGGAGCATATAGGCGGTGAAGTGTACATGTGAGAGTACGCGGTTGTTGGAAAAAAACAGGAGCTATCACACGTAAATTAAGTTTTAAGAACTGATGGTGTTTGATAAAGTGATAAAGTGCAATCAATTTCAAGGGTAATAAGAACGTTTTACACTTGACGCCAAAACGCATCATAATGGGTGTCAAAGGTCACGCTTGTCAGCAGCATATTGTTCTGGTGACAATGCTTGTCAGCAGACTCGGCCTATTTTATATCATTTTTCAATATGTGGTTACCATAAAAATCAACGTTTATTTGGTAAAATTACGTGGTGGGAGCGTGGAACACTTCCGTGTTCATAATCGTCGATCTCCAGCTGAAGTCAGCGCTGTCATTCATGACCTATTTATGTATCTGAAATTTGCATTGTACTACCCTTATATGGGAAAAATAGTGACGTATTCGAAGCGGGACATGCATGATGTCATGGCATATCATGAATATTGATCAGCTCAGTATATAGGGAGATTTCAACTTTCGCATCATTGCAAATTGCGCAATTACGATTGATACGATGACTGTTTGGAGTTCTCGTTTTCAGCAATCCATCGATGAGTTTAGTTTTAAATTCCGATCGGCCTAGTTTTGTTAGAACGTGGTTTTGGAGACCATCCTACGTGAATGTCTCCTCCGGAACGAACATGAACAACAACTGCGATTTATAGTTGCTACACAAAGTACATGCCCAGAGTTCCGACAATAGCTTGGCGATGTTTTGGAGTTTTGAAAGAATGACAATAAAATATTATACGATTGATTATTTTACAAAATAAAAATAAAACTAATCTGTCGATATTTCTCGTGCAGTTTTCAGAGAAATTCCCGGGCTTTTATTTCATAATCTCCAACACGCAGTTTCATTGTTTTTGTCCGATGATCTATTCAACTGCCGACCACGTCTGTTTTACCTCCATGACTTTATCGACTGCTGTAACATATAAAATATTTGCTCGAATTTTCGCGTTGTCGTGATTTCTAAAAACAAAGTAGGTCTGCTGCTCAGACGTGAACGGATCTCGCTACTTTAGTCGGCGACACCGGTCGTCCGTGTGCAGGTACTAGGTGGGGGTTACGTGTGTTATTGTCTCGGATCGAGTGAATGGTTACAAATTAGTCAAATTAGCAAGCAATTTAACGTCGCATTGCAACTTATACAGATGACAGCATTACGGTCGTTTCGATAAATTGTCAATTTGGTACGTAGTTTGGCGTTTCGCTACATACTGTTGGACGTTTCACTACATTATTCGCCCATTATATATTGCGGTGTTCGTGACCTATGAGGAACGTAGGACATCGTAGTGTACCGGGTTTTCTGCAAAGAGGACTTGTGTTTATCACCACTTTATTTTTGCTCACCACTGTGCAATTGCTTTTTCTACATTTGTTAACATGTGTATGTTAGTGGTTTGTACAAAGGGATCGTCCCGTTTGTAAAATCGATTTGACTGGTCATTCCATTTAATTGTTGTGACAGTTGTGGCCGTGTTCACGGCACCGGCCGACCAACCCTAGCGGGGACGATTTGGTAATTGGGGACAATATAACGCACCACCCCCTAATAAATCCATGCATAGAACCTAACTCAGAATTTTGAGTTTTAGGTTTGTAATGTGCGTAACAGACAGAATTCACGACGTACAGCAGTGAAAACAGATATGCAAATACTGTCACACCTTTCAGAGTATCGCTTCACCTTCATTGTTGTTTGACGTGAAGCGACCTTCATTGTTTTTTGATGCGATGCGAACATGAAGCGAAAGCGAAGCGAAATGACTGCGATGCGAATGCCGTCATGAAGCGATTCCAAGTTACGAAGCGAATTGATTGAAGCGATAATGAGGCGATGCGACTGCGAAGGCGAAGCGAAGCGAACGCGAAAAATGCGACAGCTTAGGCGAAAACTGTACTGTACATTTAAATACACAAGTAAATGAGTCCGCATTGACCCTTAATTATTGGAATAATTATTGCAAGAACAGTCCAAATGCACGTCAACAGTTTATTTTAGAATATGACAAATACAGTATAAACAAAGCCCTGACCTACATCAGGGGCATACGCTGTTGTTTTGTATCAGTGATTACGATATAACTCACACGAACATATAACCTTAACTGAAGGTCGGGTCATAGCGGGATCACACAAGGCAAACTTAAATCACCGATTTTGAGAGGGATGAACCACATACAATGTGCAGATCTTGTACTGCCATATATGTGTAGACACATTTTTAGAAAATGATTTACATTAACAGTAAACTGATACACTTTGCTTACCTTCTCAAATTGCCCGCAACTGCCTGCCTGTGAGCTAACTGTTTGAACCCAAACATTATACATGTACCACCTCAGTCAGATACATAAGTATATTTAAATGAGCCTAACTGCACGTATTGTATTCACGGACTCGATAAGCCAAGGACCGAGGCCATCAGGTGCCGACCCATTTAATGTGGAGTGGGGGCTAGTACCATATCATCCAGATTAAATTACCAATGTTATTTCTGTACGCGAAGGTTGCTATGTATTCATGATGTACGTACGTCACAAATCAAATGACATCATTAATTCATTCATTCTTTCTTTCTTTCTTTCTTTCTTTCTTTCTTTCTTTCTTTCTTTCTTTCTTTCTTTCTTTCTTGTGATTGCGCTTCGGCAGCACCTTTTTTACGAATGTTTGGTGTATTTCGTTGCATTTTGATATTTATACAGTGGTGTCTGTATTTGTGAATGCTTGAAGTATCAAATGGCCCGCTTCTTAGCCGCCAAACCGTCAACAAGTTGCCCTGCTGGTTTGATATGAGTGCTTTTTCCTACATTACATGTCTCAAACTACCTGCAAGGATTACATGTAAGGATGTCTTTTGCATATTCAAGAGCGATATGTTGACTGGGATTATGAACACCGTTGTGAATAATCCACTATTGTACTGACTGAATGTCACCACCACTAAGAAACTTGAAATTGTGTAAAGCCCAGCCAATCAAGAGAGGCATCGCAGCAGGCAAGAACAAACTGTTACCAATCGTGTGATGGAGGGTCCATCCCAATATCAGCAATACAGCTGTCACAGGACAATATTGCCATTAGGGTGACCTTTTTTTTGTTTCTCATCTCCAGTGGAATAGTCAGGCGGGGCGGGCGAAATAAAAAAAAAGGGGGGGGGGGCAAGGAAAAAAATCTGTATTTTTTCAGTTCTATTCTCTGTCCTTTCTGTCCTGTCAGTCTCTCTACAACTTATTTTCTCTTCTCTTTATTGAATTCCTTGTTACAGGTCTCTTTCCTTCATTTTAGCAAGGTTGACAAGTCCGTAGAACAACTTTGTAAGAAGATGAATAGTTATCATCCTGTGATGGGTATATATCTGTAGCCATGAACTATTGTATGATTTTATCAGGAGTACTAATACATTCGTCCTATTAATCAAAGTGGCATTGGCATAGCTTGCATTTTTTTCAAGTTATCCAATTTGAACTTAGTATGCAACTTTCTGAAACACTTGCGTGATTGTCATCAGTTTGCTAGAGGAATTTTCATTTATACAAATCATTTAATACTACTATGAAACATTTTGCTTCAGCATGAACTTGTCAAAGTAATCCGCCAGATAACATTCAAACATTCCAATGCTGAAGCTATTTAAATGATCATCTATCACAGCTCCTTTTGAGTCGTTTTGTACAATTTTTGTAACATCCATGCCTAAAACCTGTGTTTATGACACAATTGAAGCTTGTAAGTTGTAACAAACATCGTGAGTGCCCATGCTACGTGACTCCGTGATAATTTCATAATATTGCACATGCGCAATGAACAAAGAACGTCTTCCAAGGTCATGCGTGATGTCATGGGTCATGATCAAACGCATTGCCATTACGGAGCTCGGAGTCGGTCATTTCCCCGATGATACAACTGATTTAAAGCTAAAAACTGGCCAAGAAATTGTTTTTTGAGGAATGCAATATGACTTTTACCAATGTTAAGCATAATTTTGAAAATGATAGAAATATTCTGAGCTATTACTATTAGTGCAGCAAAATGTATAGTCCTGCTTCCATGACGGTGCACGAGTCTGTATTACTGACTTGACTCTAAACACCGTCATGCAAAGAGCAATAGAGTTTGCCTATTACTACACCGCCAGCAAAATGTACCCGCGCCAATTGCAAAAGAATTACCTACCGACCGATCAAATATTTGCAACCGATCGAATATCTACGCCATTTCGATTCCTCTGACGGTAGTATTCCCTGCTCAGATCACAAAAAGCGTCGAAATCGGACCTTTTCAAGTGCGAACTGCAACATTCAAGTAACCCTCGTAACACCGCCACATTTGATATCGTCGAGTGAATGAATAATTACCCAGAGACACTTGCGCCGACGTACGTAAGGAGAAGTGATTAAATTTACGATAGAATTTGAAAAGTTCCGATTTTGATAGTTTTGGTCATCTGCTATAGGACTTTTGCAGTCAAAATGAGGTAAACCGACTAAATAATAGATTTATTGCTAATATTTGACCACTGGGCGATTTTATTCCTTAGTTACCGGCATTTTTTGTAAGTCCGTATTTCACGGCTGGCTCTTCGCAGGACGGAGGGGGAGGGACAATTGTCAGAATCGAGTCCCGAATTCCTCCGTATGCAAGCAGGACTACAAAATGTACAGCACGACGGTATTAATTTCAAGCCCTGTCCCTCAAACCTCAACGACTCTTCACGACGTAACAAAGGGGGTGGGTGCAGTGGGGGAGGGGGGGGGGGGGTAGACGCCATGAGGAAGGTTTGATGTTCGTTCGAACCTTACAATCTTGCTGTGTTGAACTCGGGTCGGTCGGAAATTTAAAAAAAAAAAAAAAAAAAGTGGTTTTTTTTGTTTTGTTTTTCTGATGTCGGAGCTGCAAATTAGGGTCGGTCGGGAGATGAGAAACAGAAAAATAAAAACAAAGGGTCGCCCTTACAGATGTCAAATGAGAAGGTAAAGATCAAGACCCTTCCCAATGAAATGTTATACAATGCAAGATCATTGGTTAGGAAAGTAGGTGAACTTCGGACTGTATGCAATATAATATGAATGATATCCAAATTGCCGCGGTGACTGAAACTTAGTTCTCAGAAGATATCACCAAAAACATTATATATCCATAGAAAATGGTCACCTTTTTCGCAAAGACCGACAAAAGCAATGTGGTGGTGGTGGTGGTGGGGGTGGGGGGTGGGGTTGTATATAAATGAGACTCTACAGCCTAGACTTCTAGGCTATCAGAGTGACAACATCGAATCTGTATGGTGCACTGCGCGACCTCATTGGCTACCAAGGGGAGTAAACCAGTTGCTAATATAATTGGCTGTATATACCACCCACCTGGTAGTGATGAAAAACCCTTGACAAGTCATATTATGAAATGTTGTTGACAATACAATTTCAAAGTCGACGTCACCCGAGACTGGTATCATTATTCTTGGCGATTTCAACCGTGTGAACATTAAATCAGTTATCAATAGTTGTAATTTAAAGCAAGTTGTATCAATTCCAACCACAGTGTGCTCAGGCTCATTTAGTTCTGTTTACAATAATAAACAAAACAGAATAAACATACAGGTAAACAAACAAACAGATAAATAAACAAGTAAACAAACAAACAAACAAACAAACAAACAAAATAAACTGACAAATGAGTAGATACATACATGAGTATTACGACAACAAACCAACGAACACCCAAACACTGCCCCCCCCCCCCGAAATGGTCACATATGGAAATAACCGTGGGTTATTTCCATATGTGACCATTTGGGGGGGGGGGGGGGTAGTGTTTGGTTGTTCGTTGATTTGTTGTCGTTTACTCATGTATGTATCTACTCATTTGTCAGTTTATTTTGTTTGTTTGTTTGTTTGTTTACTTGTTTTTTGTGTGTTTACTTGTATGTTTATTCTGTTTTGTTTATATTTGTAAACAGAACTAAATGAGTCTGGGCCTGAGGTGATGTTACTCTTGACCTTATATTGTTCCTACTTTCTTTCCCAAGTTATGAATTTTAATGTAATATTCAGATTTGACATAGATAATACAGTGAATGAATGCCCACTCAAATTATAATAAAATATACTGCCGCACATTATAGACAGATACAGAGACCAGAGAGAGAGAGAGAGAGAGAGAGAGAGAGAGAGAGAGAGAGAGAGAGAGAGAGAGAGAGAGAGGGGGGGGGGAAGGCAGGCATACACAATACATTCGCATGGCTGTCACCCAACTCAACACTGAATATAGATTTTAGAAGGTATTGCGGCGAAGCCATAAATCTGTTAATTTTAATACTTACTAAACGACCGCTCCTGAGGTTTAATTTGATTCATGAGCAAAATATTTCGCCCCCTTTCAGACCATCACAATTTTCATGCCTCCTCCCCCCCCCCTGTTTGAAACCTCAATTTTTTTCAGGCCCCACACAATTTCTCTCCAGCCCCCCTGCCGTAAATTCTGACCACAGCCTTATGTTCGAACGCTAGGTACAATAAGCAATCCTACTAAAGATTTGTTCTGTATACATGGGTAAATGTCTGTCTGTCTGTCTGTCTGTCTGTATGCTATGTATGTATGTATGTATGTGTGTGTGTGTGTGTGTGTGTGTGTGTGTATGTATGTATGTATGTATGTATGTATATATGTATGTATGTATGTATGTATGTATGTATGTATGTATGTATGTATGTGTATCTATGTAAACTAGAATAATTTAATTCAAAAACCTTACACCAGTTTCCACTACATGCTTAGATTGATACCACTTAGGGGTAGACCATTCGATATCCTGGGGGGGGGGCCTTGGAAGATTGGTGGAGTCATTATTTTTTCCCACCTGCTTGCCTGTGAATTATTTTTTCTCTCCTTCGCCTATGCTGGCAACTTTTTTTCTTTCCTTCTTTGAGATATCCGGATTTTTTTTACGTCAATGTTGAACACCTACAATTTTCTGTTTGGTTTTCGCACAGGGTAATACAGAGAGTAAAAAGATGCTGTTCTTCTAGGGGGTCTCCCCCTAGAAGCCCTGGAGGATTTTTACTTCTAAAGGTAATGGTTAGGCTAATCACAGACACTTTCAGACAATAATTTGCAAGCTTTACAAGACAGCCCTAACATGTAAAAAGCAAAAGAAGACAGAAGTGTTAACCAAAATGCATCCAAAAAAATTTAAATATCAATAGTCTAAGCAGGGTTCCTGACACCTCGTTCTCTTAGGCTGCTTTCACAAAAACTTGAAATTGTTAGGGGGGGGGGGGGGGGGTCGGGAGATTTTTTGTAAAACCCTAATTTTTTTTTCAAGTACCCCCCTCCCTGCCATATTCCAAAATTTTTCAAGTACCCCCCTGCCAAAGCCACAAATATTTCAAGTACCCCCCTACCCGAATCAATTTTCAAGTACCCCCCACCCGAATAAATCTTTTTGGAATACTCTTCCTGTGCGTTAACATTCCATACCAAGTACAAAACTGTACATAATACACTTAATACCAACTTTGTCCGTTATATATATAATCAATTTGTATATTGGGTATATATATATACACACAAACACCAGTTAAAACAAAATGTTAACCAGTGCATTGCCTTTCCAAAAAACAACATATACTTGTAAATGAATTACACTTTGAATAACTCTTGTAAAATGATCAGCAGACCAACTGAATCTTTGTTTTCTGTTCTTGTATTAGTACATTATACTAGTAGTGTTACAGTTGAATGTCATTTTAGTTGTATTTGCAAATGCACATGTTATCTAAAGAGAGTTTTATACTGTATTGTTCCAGTTCAGTTTCCTAAATGTGTGCTGAAAGAAATCAAATTGGTCTAAATAACACCGAAAAAACTCTTAATAAAATGCATTGCCATGTATCCTGTTCTTGTTTGATGTAAATTAGTTCAATATAATGTCAACAGAAAATAAATGTATGACTCAAAAATGCCAGCCACATTTCATCTAACAGAATAGGAATCAAGTGAAATATATTAGTGGTAATGATAATTAAGATGGCCCTATTATCATAGTAATTGTATATCTTTGAACCTGGTAAAGAGCCTGATTATTGGACTGGTTTTGACGTTAGATTACAAAGGTGAATGCAGGATTTTAAACAAAGTCTCAGAATGTGTTTATTTAAATTTTTGATTTCCAAGTGGTAGCCCTCCTTCCAAATCTTGTGTATATAAACATGGCATTGTCATCATCATCATCATCATCATCATCGTCATCATCATCATCATCATCATCATCATCATCATCATCATCATCAGACCTAATTTCTCCTTCAACTTCATCAGAGTTGGAACTAGCTGTATCATCATTCTCACTGTCACTGTCATCAGATGACAAATCACTCTCACTTTCTTTAGATTGATAATAGTGGCATCTTACAGCCTCAACTTTGTCTATTGTGTGCATTCCTGCCACAGCTGGAATTTCATAGTTGGAATGGTACTTATCGAGTTCTTTCACTTTCAATTTGGAAATGTCACCGTTTCTGACAAGCGCATCCCAGTCATATTCATAAAAAAAATTTCAGCATGTTGCTCCCTTTCTTTCATTCTTTTTCTTTCCCTCATAGAGGCAAGTGTTCTCTGTTGTTCTAAATGAAGGATTGCTCCCTTTAATATCTCTTTCTTGACACACAGTTTCTTGCTCAATTCGTCAAGTTTCTCAACATTTTTACTTGACACTAACCCTTTACTATACAGGTGTTTTACGGTAGTTGTGCACGGGTTGGAAGTCATCTGGTGGTCTTTCACTACCATCATCTCTTGTTAATGGTGTTGAGAATACATCCATATAGTGTCAAAGTTTATTTATTTATCTTTATATTTACAAGTAATAGTATATTCATGCAAAGTTGAAAAGTATGTGCAAAAAACTTATTTCACTTTTTCTCTGTTAACTCAGCTAGTGAGATATTGTCTTCTGTTTCACATGCAGCAGACGTTGCCAATATGCTAATTTTAGGAAATATTTAGAATGTGTTATTAAAAGTTTGTGTTGAAAATTATAGTCGTATCTATAGGATGAAAAAATAACTTGCATATCATTGTGATAACCATAAACCAAAACACAGTCATGTCACAAAGAATATTTTCAGTACAGTGTAAAGGTAATTTCACACATTAAATGAACCAAATTTCAGTAGATAGTAGTGTACATGAAAGACACTGGTATTTTCAGACAAAAAACAATCTGTACCACTCAATTCGCCCATACTAAAAGAAAATTAAAATTTGACTGTTTTTGTTTTTCATTTTACTAACTTGTGAGCAACTGCTGTTTGTAGCCGCCGCTGTTGTTGTTGTTGTTGTTGTTGTTGTTGTTGTTGTTGTTGTTGTTGTTGTTGAAAAAGGAAGACCAACATTTTAAAAGCTTATTTTCCCATGTTTGCAAAGTCATGATGTCAATTTATTTTCAGGTACCCCCCCCCCCCCTCTACAACCCAAAACATTTTTTCAGGTACCCCCCACACACACTATCCATATATTTTCAAGTCGTCCCCCCCCCTAAAAATCTCCCGACCCCCCCAACAAGTTTTTTGTGAAAGCAGCCTTAGCTGCTGAATACTAGTACTGGTGTTGTCCATGCTGTTTTCTCTCGACCTTCCAGCTCAAAACCACAGACTTCCACAAGTAAACACAACTTACAGTAGTATCCACCACATATTCATAATGCCTCAGTGGTGCATGGTGTCTTCAATTTAACCGCTCAAAGTTGTAGGTGAAAGCACAATTGTAGTCAAAATATATCAATAGTATCTCGATATTTTATTATATTCTGAAACATATCTCGGGAAACAAGTGTCTGAAAATCCTCAATGTCTGCCCCCCCCCCCCCCCTCAAAATCAAATGATCTGTCGGATTGACCCCTTGTCACGTGCGAGGTACCACTTTTAGAGCGCCCTCAAACCGAGGTCAAAGTTCAGTTGTGACTCCATTGACGTTTTACCGGTTGTTGTCGTTTGCATGTTTGCCCGATCATACGTACGGAAGCGGCAGGATGTGAAATATCAATGAATTTAGTTAATATTACAGGTAGAATCAAGTAAGATGTATCGCGCAGCGTACTCATTTCAAAATGATGACGAAAAGACCCTGAACTTTCAGAGGGGTGACAAGTTCACCTTGATCGACCGGAGTGATCAAAACTGGTGGCAGGTCATAAATGCAAGTGGAAACATTGGCTATGTCCCTGCCAACTATGTAGAGAAAGATCAGGTATTTATCAAAATTCACGTTATTATTTTGAAAAAACCCACTGTTGTAATTACTTATTTGGTGCGATTAGATAGTTGAGATGGGTTGGCATACCTTTTCGACTGAAAACTACCCAGTGATATATGGACGCAGTTTGAAATGCAAGACACACCCACCCCTCCCCCTGTCTATCGAATCATGCAAATAGTACTTCGCAGAAAAAAATACGCGTTATCAATTATTGTATGCTCAGTGTTACACCTAGTCCTGACTAGGCAGACTACTGGACTCGATTCTGACAATGTCCTTACAGTGACGGAAATCCCGACTTACTCCGTCTGCAAGTAGGACTATGTTACAACTGAAGTACATGAAATTACTGTCACTGTTATAATTTATTTTATCAATATAATGTCTTTTTTTCCTTCTTTTAAAAAAACAAACAAACCATTTCATGCATAGAGGTATCCGGCTATAACACGAATGTAACATTATTTAAAGAGAAAAGAGAAAATGAGATGATTTTCTCTATTTTTCCCAGTAACAGAGAGTGAAAGTTATTTTCCTTGCTTGATTTTTTGTAATATAGCATAGCACCCCCCCCCCCCCCATCCCACGGATATGGAAAAGAATATTGATAAAAATTACAATGAATATTTCACGGTATATAAGGATTGCTGTGTTATATGGTGTTTTTTTTTTATTGACAGGTTTCGCACGATGATGTGTTGTCGTCCATAGACCGTGCAATGGAATCTATTCACTTAGCAGCAACAAGCAAATCAGGACATTATACTAGAGAACAACGTGAATGTCTAGAGTAAGACAATATTGTGTAAAACTTGACTTGAATGTTTGATGTCTTTCAGTTCTTAAGAATGAAAAGAGATGAAAAGAGCACACTTACCTAAATCAAAGTTTCCTTGTTTTGAATTTGTAAAATCACACTGTAGTAGTAGGATATGCTGTAGTTCTGTATATTTATGTGAAGTCATGATGCATGATGGCACGAATGGTTAGAGTGGCTGGCTTTTGAATGTACAGGTTGTAGGTTCAAGCCCTGTCACTGCCATTTGTTTCTGAATGGCTAAAGTCCTTGGACAAGCTTGATTTGAACCACGATTGTGCCTCAGTCTACCCAAACCTGGAAATTGGGGACTTGGTGGGATAGAGGTTACAATGTGAATGCTTAAATCCTATCGCTTATAGAGCCTGCAATGGATTGTATGTTCTCCAGGGAGTTTAGGAAGTAAAGGGCCAATGTGCTGTTATAGATCTGTGCCAGTGGCATTTTGAGTACAGAGTGGGAATTAAATAATAACACATGCCAATGAGGGCATTATCACAATTTAGTGCCTGCACATGGGTTGGCACTCTTTACCAAAATTTTTTAAAATTGTGATGTTGCCCGAGCACATGTGTTATTAATTTTATTACACTGTCCATGCATCATTCGTGCAATCATTCACATAGCTATTCTTCATTCATCATCATTCGTCATCGATAGAAAAGTTTCCTTTTCAAGGTGTATTTCCAAATTGTACTTGTAGTTAAGCATCAAATACAGACATGGCATGCATTATTTGTAGGAGCTAATCTGTAATTATATTTATTCAAATTTCTGCAAGAAATAAACTTGTGTGACTTACTGTGGTTAGTTTGCCATCTCAAGCGCGTAAAACTGGAAAACATGCGCAGAATAGATGTGCAACGGTAGAAATAAATCGAGCGGGCAATAGTGCCGGGCATTAGTCTGTGCTCACGTGAGCTATATCACTGCGCAGGCAATACTCTATTTAAAGTAGGTCATGTGATTTGATTCTGACTAATGGCAGCTTGTGTAAGAACGTCAAGGTGTAATGAAGTGCTGTATAAAAACCAACAGTATTATTATTATTAGAATAATGCATGAATACAGTTGCTAGTCAACTTGTCCCAAAACAACTCATCCCACTACCTCACACTGTGCTCCGTGAATTTTCATGAAGTTTGTATATAGTACACATTAGATTGCAACATAAATGATGCCAGGATTCCATTTTTAAAAATTTATGATGAGAGCATTTTAAAGTTACCAAGACAAGAATATGCCACCCAGTTTATGGTTTAAATTGCTTCAAATCATTGGACGTTTGGCTGTGCATTTCTCGACTCTAAATGTCTTTTTTGATACTACCATTTATTGAAGAGACTCTACAAATGTACTTGGGGTATCGTTGTTGGATGAGATTATTAGGGCTCTTAGATGGCACACGATAATGGTGAGACGAGCTGACTGTGGTATGAGTGTATGGAATGAGTTGGTGTGGAACAAATTAGTCTGGGACAACATGGAAGTGACCTCAACCCATGAAGAATACACTATGCTCAAAATGATGTCTTGACATTCTTATTGTGTATTAAATTTAGTATTGATTTTCTAGCAGTTTGATGATTGTTTTTTTCTTTCTTTTCAAATTTAAAGTAAATTGGTCAAACACAGACGTTCAATTATGTCTAAGACGGGGGAAACATTACTCAGTCAACCAAGAAGAAAAGCTCCAAGTCCACCAAGTGCAAGCAAAGCTAGCGCTGACACTAGCCCTAAGCAACAACAACAACAACAACAACAATATCATCATAAACAACAACAACACCAACAAGGAAAGGCAAAGTCACAAAGATCATCAATGAAAGGTCATAGAGCACCGCAACCTCCTGTGCGAGGAGACTCAGTTACATCTGAAGAAGATACACAATTATCATCTGCTACTACCAAAACTGTCAAAACAAGGGATAACAGCCGTAAAAGTCTAGCATCAGCACCACCACAGGCATTCTCAAAAACTACATCAGTTTCAGGTCTTCCAAGTCCATCATCATCAGCACCACAGGCATTTTCACAAAGTACATCAGTTTCAGGCCTAGGAAGACCATTACCACCACCCCCTGAGACATTCTCGCAGACTACATCAGTTTCAGGCCTAGCAAGTCCGACACCACCACCCCCTGAAACATTCTCACAGACTACATCAGTTTCAGGCCTTGCAAGACCATTACCACCACCCCCTGAGACATTCTCGCAGACTACATCAGTTTCAGGCCTAGCAAGTCCGACACCACCACCCCCTGAGACATTCTCACAGACTACATCAGTTTCAGGCCTAGCAAGTCCTACACCACCACCCCCTGAAACATTCTCGCAGACTACATCAGTTTCAGGCCTAGCAAGTCCGACACCACCACCCCCTGAAACATTCTCGCAGACTACATCAGTTTCAGGCCTAGCAAGTCCGACACCACCACCACCAGAGACATTCTCACAGACTACATCAGTTTCAGGCCTAGCAAGTCCTACGCCACCACCACCAGAGACATTCTCACTAAGTACATCAGTTTCAGGCCTTGCCAGTCCCAGCCAAACAGGCATCAGTGCTCCTGTACCTGAAAATATAGCTGGAGAACTGATAGAAATTGTAAGAGTAAACACTAATCTAAGTTATGACAAATCCAGGCTTGCTGTTGGTACTACATTAAGTCATATTGGTAGTAGTATACCTGCCATTGCTAATATTATGGAAACCATTCTCAAAAAATTAGCAAAAGAACATGTGAGTATAAGTTTAGTCATTAAGTAACTATTATTACCAGGCGCTACTTGCATTGTAGTGCTAGCATACTAGAGGTTGTGTAAATATGGTTTAGAAAATGGTATTGCATAAATTTATGCGAATGAGTATGCGAATGAATGAGTGATCCTCGGATTTGAAACTGCATGATCCTATGAATTTTATGGCATTTTGCTGTTTCAGATACACATGTGATAACAACAGAACCCCATGACACAAGAAGGACATGCATGCACTGAACATGTCCTCAACTACCTAATTATAGTATCATCACCAAAAAATTAATGTAGAAATATTATTGTTATTGTTACAGAAAGAGGGTGATACTATGGACAATCTTGAAGGTAGTTATGATGCAGAGAGACTGGAAGTCATCTTTTCAGAGCTGACTAGTTGTAAAGATGATTCACAACAAAGAAGCTGGGCCTTGCATGAAGATGAAGCTATCATACTGGAGTACATACAGGAATTGACTACCATACTGGTAAGCTGAAGTAGTGTCTAATCAGTGTGTCCTCTGTAAATGATAGCCAAATTTTGTTGTTGTGAGTCAAAATGATAAAAACTGGCATTTCTTTTGAGTCACCACATAGGAAGAGATAGGGGAACACCTAATTTTGGTGCGTCACTAGAAATTTTGTGCCAAATGGGCTTAGAGGGCACACTCTATCTAATTAAAATAAAATTCCAGTTAGACTTATTTATGGTTGTATTGGTTACTGCTATCAACTGAAATATAATTTTGGGTGATAAATATTAAAATAGCACCTTGGTTAGTATTAAGTGACTTAACTTTGAAATATTGTACAGAAGCCTAACTTAAGATTTAAATTGTTGGTGACCATTTTGGAATTTCCTGCAAGGGTTCATGGGAAAATCTCTTGTTATGACATGTTTACCCTATCCTCTTTGTCTTTACAGTCTTTTATTTGTGACGACGAATGATTTAGAGGTTTCGTTTATAACCCTTACTTAGAAAGCCTTGCTAAGTATAATGATATGACTGAAGACGCTGGGCCCAATTAAGGCATTTCACTACAATAGCATACTGTGTCTCTGAAATCTTTTCAGCTCACTGCTACTATTTGCTGTCAGTGTTTCTAAAACTTGTTTTGAAATGATATATGGGTATATCTGCAAACAAAATATTGGATTTAAACTCCCTTAAAGTTAAAGGGGCACAAGCTGAGTTTATACGTATTTGAACATAGATTTTGGTGCATATTGAGAAGGTATGCACAGTATTGTAATTCCTGTAGCATACTTTAACCAAGCACTTGCAATTGATTGAACTCAAACCTGGTATTAAGATACAACTGTTACCCATAAACAATCCGATGACGTAATTTATGAGTAACAGTATCAAAAAATGTTCAGAAAATCCCTACTATGCAATCAACTATTCTAACAATGCCAGAAGACAATTGTAATGTTATAGAAGACATGCATTGATAATTAACATTATACTAGGATGTGGTTTTCTTTATAAGTATTTTCACCTGAGTAAAAAGTTTATAAACTCAGCTTGTGCCACTTTAATTTTCGAATTCCCTTCAAGACTGGAGTGAGTTATTATTCCAAGGAATGTTGACAGTGTCTGGTATATGTCAAACAATAGGGAACTTGCAATCCAGACTGAGCATGCTCAGATGCAAAGGACTATGGGATTATCTGTGGTTATTGTAAAACCTAATCTAGAGCTAGCGATAAAAAAACCCTCCCACAATGGTCAGGGTAACTATGAATTGATTATTTGTGGTTACAAACAATGTAACAGTATTGTTTACAATACCAATTCATTAGTATTTATTATCACATTTCCCATGATGCAACATTCAACATGGTGGGTTTGCAACATTCTCGCAAGCCAGAGTTATTATTTTTAAAAACCTGTGGGAGGCTCGTTAAGTTACGTTGCCGTAAAACAGGCTGTGGTTTGTGACGATGGTTTGCAAGTTCCCTATTGACACAGGTACTGGTATTACATGTACTAGTTCAGGTACATGGCATTCTAAGGGTTAAACTTAAAGCAATATTTGGTAACAAAAGTTTATTAGTGTTTGAATATGTACATGATCAAATTGCGAGATGTAAATTTATTTTAAATCTCTCTTCGATGGAAATTAAGACAAAATCGTTCTGAAAAGACACATTTTTGTTTCTGGTACATGTACATGAAATTAATGAATTTCCTTTATAAATACAGATTTGCTTCAAGATAAGATTTTATGCACTTTATTTGTTATAATGCATCTGTAAATGAATTTCCATGCATGTATTGTACTTGTGATAATACTAGTATACTGTTTCCATCAGAGTACAGAATAGTCCTCAACTGTTTGTAAATCCGTTTCCTCTACTTTATAAGGAGTTGTTGAATATATTTATCATCCATTATAAATATAATCACAGTCTTCCTTGTCTGTGATAAGTCCATTCACAGAGGGTATAAAAGGTGAAGAGGATCAGAAGCGTTGTTTGATCTATCTAGATATGTGACCTTCCCTAGAGAGTGCTTGCATGCCCTTCTAGTAGTAGTATCTGGCCCAAAAGACTTCAGTTGCCGACGGTTACAGATCATGCAACTCAAAACTGATTTCTTTTATATTTCAGAATGATGCTAATCCCAATATATGTAAAGCTGTTATATCAAGAGATCATTATGAATCATTACATTCCCTGGTTGTCTACTATCAAATGGTAAGGTTTCAAATCCTTGTCTAGTTTAACTTCAGGATGGAAAATTATATTTCAATAAAGGATGTCTTGATTCAGGAGCATTGACTGACCATCAGAGATGCTTTGTTGATGCCGTTTGTGTACATTAATAGCTTGGAGCATGGTTTACCTGTTTACTCGTGGGGTTAGCTGGGGGGATATTCTCCACAGTCACAGTTATTGATATTACCATAATATACAAATGACCAGCTGAAAGGAATAGACACAACTGTGATTTTCAAGATAAAGTCAATTGATGAAACCCCTGTATATAAACAATTACACTCTTTGAAAAGTCCAATTCAAACAATCAACACCTACAAGTGTGGTATCTGATAACAGGAGGTCATAAAATAGATGTTTTGTGTTCAATCTCAGTCTAAGGTTCAATCCATTGTATTGCGAGGCTGCCTATAAAATAGTGTTTCTATTAAGGTCAACTCACTCAGTCTAGATTATAGACTGTAAGATACGTCGTGACGTTTCGCCCTCACCGGCCTCCTCTCACACGCCGATGGTTGAGGGCGCCCCGTCACGGCGTACCTTACAGACTATCTAGATTATAGCTGTTGTATTTTCAACTTCTGTTATCAGATACCACACTTGGTGTTTGAATTGAACTTTCCAAAGAGTGCAATTATTTATATACACAGGGGTCTTATCAATTGACTTTATCTTGAAAATCATAGCTGTGTCTATTCCTTTCACGCTGGTCATTTGAATTTCATTGTAAGTATTACACACTAGAATGACAGGACTGAACTACACTAAGTCCAATATCATGAATATTGTCTGCCCCCAACCCATTTTAACAGTCAAGTAAAATAAAAGGGTACTGTATTACTATTAGGGTTACAGTTGTGAAGTGGTTGTTACAAGCTTTAAAGTAATGTTATCAGAATTACTTAGGTTTGGTTTAGTACCTGGAGGTGTACAGGGAATAGAAGGTTACTGTTCACTAGCTCTGTTTGATACAACCATTAAGAAACTACACATGGTACATTTAAAGATAGGAAGATCTCAATTTTTTGCTACATTTTAGTCTAAATGAAATAAACCATTTAAATGTACTGTAACTAGATACAGACATGCGGGTGCCAATGTCTTGATGACTGCATTTGATGTTTACATGGTGGCATGTTATGTCATTGTATTTCCTTTTGTTTTAATAGATAAAATATAGACAGAAAATTAAACAATATTCATTCATTCTTCATATTAAAGTGTAGGAGGTGCAGTTTCTTTTTGGATTTCTGCACGGTTGTACCAAACACTTGAAACACTGAGTGAGCAGTAAATAGCAATGCTCTGTATACTATTTAAATTGCTAGTGGCAGAAGTGCGTTGTTTGGAATGATTGTTTTGTGTAAATCTCTCAGTATAACTCTTATGACCTTTTCAAAAGATTTGTAAAGAACTATAAAGCGTTTTAGTTGCGAAACAGTGAGAGTCATCAAACTTTCAAAGTACCTCATAATATCATCATAATAACATAAAGTGTGTTGATAGTGTCGTAGTTATACACAAACAACACTTAAAAAGTACTTAAAAAGTTCACTTTCACGCCAGTTAACTATATTTTCAATAACTCGATGTCTTTTCACAGGAACATCGACTCACCATCAGAATTGCTTTGTTGAAAGCATTCGGTGCTGTGTGTGCATTAGAGTCAGCCATGATTTCCAATTTAGTGTGTTCCATTCTACCTGTGGAGTTAGCTAGAGACATGCAAACAAATCCTGATGACTTCCAGAGATTATGTTACTCTGCCTTGGTCAGTACCATGCTACTATCTACTGGTGAATCTCTGCCATACACACACTATCGTAAGTGATTTTTTGAATACTCTTACAATGTGTGGAGGAGTAATTTATGTTGATTCCTAAACTTGTTTCTTTGTGTTTGTAAATTTTATTTGTTTTGTTAATTTACTTAATATATATTATATATTAAATATATGAACACACTTTCATTATTTATCTATTTTTAAAGAGAATTTTAACCCATGTTATGTATTTACACATCAGTGTGCCCTCTAAGCCACTGACACACACAATTTCTAGTGACACACCAATATTTGGTGTTTCCCAATTTCTTACTCTGTGTTAACTCACAGGAAATCTCAGTTTTTATCATTTTGACTAACAGCAACAAAATTTGGCTATCATAAGAGGGCACACTTACTACACATGTTAACTTGAAACCTTCCCGCTGTGCTCTCTTGCAGATCAACTAAATGAAGCCTTTGTAGAATTCTTATTAGAGCAAATTGAAAAACCACTGCTTGAGGATGAAGATGAACAAATTGCAGATCTTTTTGTCAAGTTAATTCTTGCCTTTAATTTACACTTTCAAGGTAATTAATATTCCTATATTTTTATTTAGAGTTGTTCAAAGAACTATTTAATATAATAGACAGAATTTCTGTGCAGATGTTTCTACAATAATAATGATCGTGGGTTTTTTCTATATTGTACAAAATATACATTATATTTAGGTTTTTAAGATTGGAATCTAACTGAAATCTATGATTTGTTTTGCAAGAAAATATCATATGGTTTCATCTGTTTTGTAAAATATAATCAATCTTTATCTTTAAAACTGTCATAGTACCCTTAGCTAGTAATATTATAGATTCTACTGACATGTATTTTGCATATATTATCATAAATTAATGATAATTTGCATATTATGTGATGATAGTTCTTACTGATTTACAGAAATTCTCAAGTATAACCCATTCCCTAGGCCTTCCTTTGTTTTTTGTCAAGTGAATGGTTAGTCTGTAAGGTATGCCGTGACGGCGTGCCTACACGCACCAGCTAACCAGGCTGGTGAGGTCAGAATGACACCATGTATCTTACAGGCTAAATAGTTACTACATTAACTGAGTACTGAAATCATACTTGAATAATAAATACAGTACCAATAGTTGGCATAAAAGTCTCTCAGCACACCAGTCAGTCAGTACACATGTGATGTTGATTTTCTTTCTTTCTTTGATTTGAGTGTAGTACCTTCAGACAACACAGTGATGAAAGTGCTAGCATACAGGAAGAATGTTAAAACATTCAGTGAAAAGGTTATGATATTGGTCAATAGAGGAGGTAAGTGTAATATTCACTTGGAATTTGGTAAATGTACTTGTTCCTTTTATTAGACATAATACAGCATGTTGCCAGTTACTGTTCACTCTCTCTGGTTGATACAATCAGACAGAACCCAATAAGAAACTACACATACTACACTTTAGGATAGTAAGATTGTAATTTCGTGCTACTTTTAATATTGCGAATGAAATTTAAAATGTACTGCAACCAGACACCAATGCACACCAATGTTTTGAAGTCTCCATTTGGTTTGCATGGTGGCATGTAATAGTTAATTTCATTTAGACAAGATGTAGCAAGAAACTATATTCCTTCAATCTTTCTATCTTAAAGTGTAGCATGTGAAGTTTCTTTTGGGCTTTTGCTTGGTTGTTTCAACAGAGCCAGTGAACAAGGATAAACTTATCACTATTAAGAGATGATTAAAAGTGAGAAAATTATTAAAAGATGATGATATCGAAGTTGTATAATTGATTGTAATGTTAAGTGAGTCATGGAGGAATTGAAATTAAAATATCTAGAAAGGAGTACAACATATAAAAAGGTGTGTGTGTGTGTGTGCATGTGTGTAAAATATACTGTTATGTGTATGATGTGAAACAAGCTGTTGGTCTGTGACAGAAACTAATCATAAAAGAATAAAGGGGAATGTAGTTATCTGAATAGTTGCGATTTTTAAAAACAATGTCTCAAATAGATCCAAAGAGATTCATCAGCTTGGTTTCATAACATAAAGGTTATATAAAAGTTTAAGGTTAGGTTTTACAGGCGGGCCTTTGGCCCTCGTATTGCGCTGGATCGGAGCGCGGCAACGACTTAAGTTTGAGATAAAACGTAGGGGAAAAAAAAGGCGCGAGCGACTGTTGACAGTCTACCTGTAACCATATATATGATAATTATATATATATATCTCTCTTTCTAACAGATGATCCAGTCAGGATGTTTGACCACAAACCTAAGCCACCAGACTCCCTGTTGAAATTTTTAGGAGACATCTTTTCCAGTTCAGATACATCTGATATATTTTACAGCAGTGATTTGTTAGTTTTAATTGATATTGTCGTACGACAGCTGTCAGATCTCTCACCAGGAGATGAGGTAAGGAGCTAGGATTTGATGTCTGCCCTCTAGTATTTCAAAGTGAAAAAAAAAATAGTGTGCAGTGTAATCTTTTTCTGTATTACTGTTACTTGTATTGGACGGGTATGATTTTTCTTCACATTTGTGCTCTGAGGGCAACCAATGTTTATTCATGAGTTTGTTGAATAAATGAAGATCAGTCCAACTACAGAGAATGTACACTTTGTGTGGAGACTAGAACTTGAGGAGATAGGCATGAGTTTGATATAAAATGACAAGAACTTGTTTCCAATGAGGTTGAATTTTAAACATTTTTATCTCTACACTTATTTATGTTATGTACATGAGGATATTGACCTGGGAATGTGCTCTGGATACATCCGATTCTTAATTCGAATGCTAGTTTCTTTTTCTCTTATCAAAATGTTGCTAATTTTTGGTAACTGTCAGCAATTATAAGAGAACTTCTCTACAGAATTTGACATATTTCATTCAGCAAAATCTGAGAAAGTATGAAAGTGTTCATGTAAAAAGTAACAATATTAAAACTGTTTGTCTTCTATTGCAGGTTCGCACAGAAAACCTATCATTGATTCACAGTATAGTGACAACGACAGACTACAGTGAACACAGACATAGATGCGCAGAGCTTGGTAGATGTTTTAATACCATAGCAGTGGAAGAGTATCAAGAAAGTGAACCAGACAGAATGATTGTCCACCAAATCTGGAAAGATTTCCCTCAGTTTTTCAGTGAATCCTCTTGAAACGACTGAAAAGCAGATGATGTAATGAGTTAGTCACTTTGATAATGTGAACCTGACACCCCTATTTCATGTGGATATTTGGTACAACCTATTGTTTATTGGCATATTCCAATAGTACCACAGGGGTGTTTAATTGGAACAGAATCTTCATAATTCTACTGTCAGTGAAAAAACGTCAACCATAGTTTTGTTATGTAGATACCGGTAATCCTGTCAGTAAAATGTACAAACACTGCTAGACCCAGCTTTTCTTTGTAATTTTCTCAATGAATATTCTTCACCAAACACCTTTAGCTATTTAAATGAAACTTGAGTCTAACACTCAAAACTTTGTTAATAAATTTTTAATATAATTTATTTCCATTGGGTTCATTTTTGCTCAGGACACAGTCTCAGGTGTTGGTCACAAATACATGTATGTTCTCCAGTTGCAGACAAAATTTGTTGACACTGGTCAAAATGATAACGGCTGGGTTTCCTGTGATTTATGCTTGCAAATCTCAAAGCCATGGTGGTCTTGCAATCAAACTGCCAAGAATAGTGTTCCAATGTATAATTTATGGCTTTAAGTTACTAGTAACTTTTTATTTGGTAATCCCAGTAGGCTACCACTTTGTGAAATTGGTAGCCCAAGGATGGTGACCAGTAGAACCATATTCCTGAACTGAAAAAAGAGAAGATCCCAATATGCCATATTCCAGTTATAGGAAAGATAAAAGATTTCATGGTTTGGCCACTAGGAGTGCTATTCACAAGCTATTTGTTGGCAGGCAGTGAGGGCCAGATTAGTATAGAGTATTGTACACTAAGTTACCACACATTCTCTATGTTGTTCCCACAATACTATTTTAGTAGTGACTACCAGTAATCAAACCATGCCTAACCACTGCTGTAATACTCTGTTATAGACATTCAGAGATCTTTAACACACATTTCATGCACTACTTCATGCAACCAGTAGCCATAATTGACACAAATTTTAGCCCCTCCCCCCCCCCCCCTTTGCCAAATCTGGTGCATCCTTTTGTGGTGATTTTGTGAGAAATGACTGGAATACGAAGTATTGTATTATTTAAAGACTTTCATGTTTGCAAATATTCTTTCTTCTCAGTTGTTGCACAGTTGTAGCCCAAATGGTAGACTGTAAGATACGTCGTGACGTTTCGCCCTCACCGGCCTCCTCTGTTAGGGGTTGCCTGATGTTTGAGGGCACCCCGTCATGGTGTACCTTACAGACTACCCAAATGGGTTCAAGGCTACAAATTACAGTAGCCCCATTACAAAAATTGGTAGTCTGTGGATTGGAGAAAGAAATACTGTAACCTAAATATATTTTTCACACATTCTCAAGTTATGCAAATAACATGTGAATGGCTATTGTGTAATGATCAGTTTTCTGCAATGCAATTTGACCCACCACCACGACTGAGACAATATCTTTTAGATAATTATATAAATATACCGATTTAATACTAAGATATTGTTTTATTTAAAAGTAGAATTTTGTTATATATCAAAAAATAATCATTGCATTTACTATTTAAAGTCATGTGCAAGAACCTCTTTTGAGAATTTTTGTAATTTTAATTACAAGTTATCCGCACGTATATATTTGTATATTGTGACCGTTTTCTCAAAGAAATTCCCTCAACATTCAATAGATGTTAACTATAATGTTTGCACCACTTCAAATACTTTGATTTTGGTATCTTTCATTACTATGGTTTGGTTGAGGAACCAACTGATGAATGGCTGGGGAAACTCAGGTATATTTATTTACCTGCTTACCACCATTTTAAAGGGGAACATTACTCTAGGAAATAAAGGGATTTTCATAAACTATGGGTTCTGGAGAGTCATTTCATGATTTTTACATTATTTACAATTACTTGCAATTTCAGAGAAACATCACGTTTGTCCTTTGCCTTTAAAGGGTATCTTTGCTGTGGACCATTGCATTATGGGAGTCAGCAGGCACAAGATCAACTTCATGTTTCTCTGAAATTGCAGGGCATTGTAGGTGATGTAAAATCACGAAATGACTCCCCAGAACCAACAATTTATGAAAATGTCTTTATTTCCTGGAGTAGTGTTCCCCTTTAACAAAAATACCACAGGTTTATATTGTACATACTAGTGTTTAGTATAAAATTAACATGAGCAAAGCATACTCTAGTAATATTATTATGGAAGTATAATAGTAATCTAGTTTAAGTGTCCAGTGATAACTTTTTTCCAATAGAGGTAGATTTGCATTTGACTATACACAAGTATGACTTTTTTTCTACGGTACACTCAGTGGTCAGCTGAAATGCATACAAGATATAAATGTCGAAATCTGTCAGTGTGTGTGGTGTGTGTGTGTGCATGTGTATGCATGCATACACATGCATGTATGCATGATGTATGTATGCATGCATGTGTGTATGTGTGTATGTATGTATGTATGTGTGTATGTGTGTATGTATGTATGTATGTATGTATGTATGTATGTATGTATGCATGCATCTGTCTGTCTGTGGCTATATATGTATGTAACTATGTATGGATGTATGCTATGCATGTATTTATGTGTGTGTGTGTGTGTGTGTATATGTACCGGTATGTATGTATGTATTCAGACACAGTATTCAGACACAATTTCTTAACTGCCATCATTTTTAGCAACTCACGATATTTGTAGACTTAACAACCTGTTTTGTTATGTTTTACACTTATATAAGGTTTTTGTAGAAGGTACCCATGGCCAGTAGTATCAATTTTGCTATGAAATATCCAGATCTCAGGTTGACTATTTACCATGTCCTTGGGATGTTATAAACAATTATTAATTTAATTTCATTGACATTAAGGTATATTTAGTGGTTCTTTGTGATGTGATAACTAATAAATAAATGTTACTCACAAATATAAAGTCATGGTGTCTTTTATGCAAATACGAAAGTTCTTAAATTCCTTGAAAGACTTGCTATTTCAATCCACTTGATGCATGTGGAGTCATGATGGGTGAATGGTTAGCGTGACCGGCTTGGAATCTACAGGTTGTAGGTTTCGAGCCCTGTCGCTGCCTGCTGTTTGTTTCTGAGTGGCTAAAGTCCTTGGGCAAGATTTGAACCACGACTGTGCCTTAGTCAACCCAGCTGTATAATTGGGGACCTGGTAGGATGTAGGTTGCAATGTGAAGGCTTTAATCCTATGCGCTGAAATGGCTGCAATGGATTGTATGCTCCCCGGGGAGTTGAGGAAGACTAAAGGGCCGTTGTGCCGTTCTGATCCGAGCCAGGGGTAATAATTGTAAAGCGCTTTGAGCACGGTGTGGGAAAGCGCTATATAAGAACCCAACATTATTATTATTAAAGCAGTTTAGTTTTGGAAACTTAAATGTTTGCTGGATAGGTCATATATCGTAGTCTGTCAGTCAGTGACAGTGTGTAGTCTAGAGTCCAATCATGAGGGGATGTTTGGCTCTCGCCTGTCCCAGAGTACATTGTATATATAGGAGAAAAGTGTGGATCAAAAATCATCACATGACTAGCTGGACTCTACATATACAGTAGCTTGTGATGGTAATACACACAATAATATTTAGTAGTTGGCTGAAAAAGAAAAAAAGGGTGATTTATTAACTTTACAAACTCTGTGCTTTCATAGATAGTGTGAGTATGTCTCCATAAAGCCAATCCAATTAAAATCTAATGTAGATGTCGGCTAATCGTTCATTGCTATTTTACCTTCGTAAACATGTACCACGAAGGTCAATTCAGGCAAAATAACGAAGGTAATTAGCAATGAACGAATAGCTGACATCTACATCGGATTTTAATCAGATTGCCGTAAAGCAGACAGTTTTGTAATTCTTTTGACAACACCAACTCCCTCACATTCACAATTTTTGTGCCTTGAGAAATACTGAAAGTATATCCACTATTTTGAGATATCCCATGTAAACATGTAAAGCAGTCTTTAAATAAAAAGAAAAACAAATATTTTGCTGTGGGTAGAAACGATATAAATTGGGATTCTTGGTAGTTGCCACATTGCAAGACATAGGGGAAAACCAAATTTTGGTGCATCATAAGAAATTGTTGTGTCAACATTGCATGCAATCTGAATAAAATCCAATGTGGTGAAAGCAGCTAAATGCTTTATTTATAACTCTGTTTCCATCATTTTGAGTGATTGCTGGGAAGGTGCCTTCCCACTCGGAACAAAAACAAACGACACAAAGATGGAAATGGAGGTAAATAAAGCATTTAGCCACTTTCACCACATCGGATTTTAATGACATTGCAGTGCATGGTACATACTAGTAGTTGAGGTGAAGACTATTTCTAATCACATCATTAGTACTTTGTACATCGACGCTTATCAGGAAGACAAGAGATTTATGTAGCCTTGTTTACAAATGTTACTAAGGGACCGGTCAGTTTCTTCGGCCGGGGGGGTGGGGGGGGGGGGTGGGGGGGGGGGGGGTGGATTGGTAGGGGGGTCACCCTGTTTTTGAAATTGGCAGTAGGGGGTCATGCTGTTTTGAAAATTGTGGATGGGGGGGGGGGTGGTCATTGTGTTTTAAATTGTGATGGAAGAAAAAAATCCTTTCTACAATGGCATATAGCCTTGTCTGAAATGTGGTACATGTCAATATTTGTTCTTGTCCCTGTTTCTTACATGAATTCTTTAATATTACTTATTAGTTCAAACATAACTATACATATACATATACATGTATTACCTAGCTACCACACTAGTTACAGAACATGTCGTGTAAATGCTTGGCTGTTTCACAATCAATATTGCGGTTTAGGGCAAAAGTGAACTTGTGACTTGAAGGTTTCGTAATGTCAATTTTCATAGATAGTTTATAAATGAAGTTAATCTACATTGTTCTACTCGTCATGTTATTGACACTACAAATCACCACAACTCATCAGATTCCAGTTTCTATTATACACTAGGTATGACCACCTAAAGTTCTCTAACATACCGGTGACTTTATTATACATATATTAATACATGTAACATACTAATGTTACATGTCTATTTTATGTGATATGGGAAACTCATTTAAAACGTACATTTAGGTTAGCTTTTCGAAGCTTGGAAATATTACCTCAAAGGTTATGAATAACCTAAACATTGCCTTAGTATTATAGGTTGGACAGTCACCATTCTACCATCAAATTATTCTAGTCTATTCCCATCATACACTGCAATACAACAAAGTTATTTGTTTACAGATGTTACTAAGGTTTGTTATTCCTTTTTAATATTGGTTGGACAATCACCATTCTACCATCAAATTATTCTATTCTATTTCCATCATACACTGCAATAGAACAAAGTTATTTGTTTACAAATGTTACTAAGGAGTGTTATTCCATTTTATTATCGGTTGGACAATCACCATTCTACCATCAAATTATTCTATTCTATTCCCATCATACACTGCAATAGAACAAAGTCATTTGTTTACAAATGTTACTAAGGAGTATTATTCCATTTCATTCTAGGCTGGACAATCACCTTTCTACCATGAAATTATTCTATTCCATTCCCATATTACACTGCAATAGAACAAAGTCATTTGTTTACAAATGTTACTAAGGAGTATTATTCCATTTTAATATTGGTTAAAAAATCACCATTCTACCATCAAATTATTCTATTCTATTCCTGTCATACACTGCAATAGAACGAAGTCATTTGTTTACAAATGTTACTAAGTTATTCCATTTCATTCTAGGCTGGACAATCACCTTTCTACCATGAAATTATTCTATTCCATTCCCATATTACACTGCAATAGAACAAAGTCATTTGTTTACAAATGTTACTAAGGAGTATTATTCCATTTTAATATTGGTTAAAAAATCACCATTCTACCATCAAATTATTGTATTCTATTCGCATCATCCACTGCAATAGAACAAAGTCATTTGTTTACAAATGTTACTAAGGAGTATTATTCCATTTCATTCTAGACTGGACAATCACCTTTCTACCATGAAATTATTCTATGCTATTCCCATCATCCACTGCAATATAACAAAGTTATTTGTTTACAAATGTTACTAAGGAGTATTATCCATTTTAATATTGGTTAAACAATCACCATTCTACCATCAAATTATTATATTCTATTCCCATCATACACTGCAATACAACAAAGTCATTTGCTTACAAATGTCACTAAGGAGTACTATTCCATTTCATTATAGGTTGGACAATCACCATTCTACCATCAAATTATTCTATTCTATACCCATCATACACTGCATTAGAACAAAGTCATTGTTTACAAATGTTACTAAGGAGTGTTATTCCATTTTAATTTTGGCTGGACAGTCACCATTCTACCATCAAATTATTGTATTCTATTCCCATCATACACTGCATTAGAACAAAGTCATTGTTTACAAATGTTACTAAGGATTGTTATTCCATTTTAATATTGGTTGGACAATCACCTTTCTACCATCAAATTATTCTATTCTATTCCCATCATGCACTGCAATAGAAGAAAGTCATTTGTTTACAAATGTTACTAAGGAGTATTATTCCATTTCATTATAGGTTGAACAGTCACCATTCGACCATCAAACTAGCCTAGATCTATTCCCATCATACACTGCAATAGAACAAAGTCATTTGTTTACAAATGTTACTAAGGAGTAGTGTTCCATTTCATTCTAGGCTGGAAAATCACCTTTCTACCATCAAATTATTCTATTCTATTCCCATCATACACTGCAATAGAACAAAGTCATTTGTTTACAAATTTTACAATGAAGGATTATTATTCCATTTCATTCAATTTGGACAATCTCGATTGTACCATCAAATTATTGTATTCTATTCCCATCATACACTGCATTAGAACAAAGTCATTGTTTACAAATGTTACTAATGAGTGTTATTCCATTTTAATATTAGTTGGACAGTCACCATTCTACCATCAAATTATTCTATTCTATTCCCATCATACACTGCAATAGAACTAAGTCATTTGTTTACAAATGTTACTAAGGAGTAGTGTTCCATTTCATTCTAGGCTGGACAATCACCTTTCTACCATCAAATTATTCTATTCTATTCCCACTGCAATAGAACAAAGTCATTGTTTACAAATGTTACTAAGGAGTATTATTCCATTTTAATATAGGTAGAATAATCACCATTCTACCATCAAATTATTCTATTCTATTCCCATCATCCACTGCAATAGAACAAATTTATTTGTTTACAAATGTTACTAAAGAGTATTATTCCATTTTAATATTGGTTAAACAATCACCATTCTACCATCAAATTATTCTATTCTATTCCCATCATACACTGCAATAGAATAAAATTATTTGTTTACAAATGTTACTAAGGAATATTATTCCATTTCATTCTCGGCTGGACAATTACCTTTCTACCATAGAATTATTCTATTCCATTCCCATCATACACTGCAATAGAACAAAGTTATTTGGTTACAAATGTTACTAAGGAGTATTATTCCATTTTAATATTGGTTAAACAATCACCATTCTACCATCAAATTATTCTATTCTATTCCTATCATACACTGCAATAGAATAAAATTATTTGTTTACAAATGTTACTAAGGAATATTATTCCATTTCATTCTCGGCTGGACAATTACCTTTCTACCATAGAATTATTCTATTCCATTCCCATCATACACTGCAATAGAACAAAGTTATTTGGTTACAAATGTTACTAAGGAGTATTATTCCATTTTAATATTGGTTAAACAATCACCATTCTACCATCAAATTATTCTATTCTATTCCCATCATACACTGCAATAGAACAAAGTCATTTGTTTACAAATGTTACTAAGGAGTATTATTCCATTTCATTCTAGGCTGGACAATCACCTTTCTACCATCAAATTATTCTATTCTATTCCAATCATCCACTGCAATAGAACAAATTTATTTTTTTACAAATGTTACTAAAGAGTATTATTCCATTTTAATATTGGTTAAACAACCACCATTCTACCATCTAATTATTGTATTCTATTCCCATCATACACTGCAATAGAACAAAGTCATTTGTTTACAAATTTTACAATGAAGGATTATTATTCCATTTCATTCTATTTGGACAATCTCGATTGTACCATCAAATTATTGTATTCTATTCCCATCATCCACTGCAATAGAACAAAGTCATTGTTTGCAAATGTTACTAAGGAGTATTATTCCCTTTCATCATAAGCTGGACAATCACCTTTCTACCATCAAACTAGTCTATTCTATTCCCATCATACACTACAATAGAACAAAGTCATTTGTTTACAAATGTTACTAAGGAGTGTTATTCCATTTTAATATTGGTTGGACAATCACCATTCTACCATCAAACTAGGCTATTCTATTCCCATCATCCACTGCAATAGAACAAAGTCATTTGTTTACAAATGTTACTAAGGAGTATTATTCCATTTCATTCTAGGCTGGACAATCACCTTTCTACCATGAAATTATTCTATTCTATTCCCATCATCCACAGCAATAGAACAAAGTTATTTGTTTACAAATGTTACTGAGGAGTATTATTCCATTTCATTCTAGGCTGGACAATCACCTTTCTACAATGAAATTATTCTATTCTATTCCCATCATCCACTGCAATAGAACAAAGTTATTTGTTTACAAATGTTACTCTTATAACGATTATTCCATTTCAATAGAGATTTGACAATCACCGTTCTACCATCAAATTATTCTATTTTATTCCCATTATACACTGCAATAGAACATGGTTATTTGTTTACAAATGTTACTAAGGAGACAGTATTATTCCATTTCATTATAGGTTGGACAATCACCATTCTACCATAGAATTATTCTATTCTATTTCCCATCATCCACTGCAATAGAACAAAGTTATTTGTTTACAAATGTTACTAAGGAGTATTATTCCATTTCATTATAGGTTGGACAATCACCATTCTACCATAGAATTATTCTATTCTATTCACATCATACACTGCAATAGAACAAAGTCATTTGTTTACAAATTTTACAATGAAGGATTATTATTCCATTTCATTCTATTTTGACAATGTCGATTGTACCATCAAATTATTGTATTCTATTCCCATCATCCACTGCATTAGAACAAAGTCATTGTTTACAAATGTTACCAAGGAGTATTATTCCATTTTAATATTGGTTGGACAGTCACCATTCTACCATCAAATTATTCTATTCTATTCCCATCATACACTGCAATAGAACAAAGTCATTGTTAGAAATGTTACTAAGGAGTGTTATTCCATTTTAATATAGGTAGAATAATCACCATTCTACCATCAAATTATTCTATTCTATTCCCATCATCCACTGCAATAGAACAAATTTATTTGTTTACAAATGTTACTAAAGAGTATTATTCCATTTTAATATTGGTTTAACATTCACCATTCTACCATCAAATTATTCTATTCTATTCCCATCATACACTGCAATAGAATAAAGTTATTTGTTTACAAATGTTACTAAGGAGTATTATTCCATTTCATTCTAGGTTGTACAATTACCTTTCTACCGTAGAATTATTCTATTCCATTCCCATCATACACTGCAATAGAACAAAGTTATTTGTTTACAAATGTTACTAAGGAGTATTATTCCATTTTATTATTGGTTAAACAATCACCATTCTACCATCAAATTATTCTATTCTATTCCCATCATACACTGCAATAGAACAAAGTCATTTCTTTACAAATGTTACTAAGGAGTATTATTCCATTTTATTATTGGTTAAACAATCACCATTCTACCATCAAATTATTCTATTCTATTCCAATCATACACTTCAATAGAACAAAGGTATTTGTTTACAAATGTTACTAAGGAGTGTTATTCCATTTTATTATTGGTTGGACAATCACCATTCCACCATCAAATAATTCTATTCTATTCCCATCATACACTGCAATAGAACAAAGTCATTTGTTTACAAATGTTACTAAGGAGTACTATTCCATTTCATTATAGGTTGAACAGTCATCATTCGACCATCAAACTAGTCTATTCTATTCCAATCATACACTGCAATAGAACAAAGTTATTTGTTTACAAATGTTACTAGGGAGTAGTATTCCATTTCATTATAGGCTGGACAATTACCTTTCTACCATGAAATTATTCTATTCTATTCCCATCATGCACTGCAATAGAACAAAGTCATGTGTTTACAAATATTACAAAGGAGAATTATTCCATTTTAATATTGGTTAAACAATCACCATTCCACTATCAAATTATTCTATTCTATTCTCATCATACACTGCAATAGAACAAAGTCATTTGTTTACAAATGTTACTAAGGAGTATTATTCCATTTCATTCTAGACTGGACAATCACCTTTCTACCATCAAATTATTCTATTCTATTCCAATCATACACTGCAATAGAACGAAGTCATTTGTTTACAAATTTTACAATGAAGGATTATTATTCCATTTCATTCTATTTGGAGAATGTCGATTGTACCATCAAATTATTATATTCTATTCCCATCATCCACTGCAATAGAACAAAGTCAATTGTTTACAAATGTTACTAAGGAGTATTAATCCATTTCATCATAGGCTGGCCAATCACCATTCTACCATCAAATTATTCTATTCTATTCCCATCATACACTGCAATAGAAGAAAATCAATTGTTTACAAATGTTACTAAGGAGTATTAATCCATTTCATCATAGGCTTGACAATCACCATTCTACAATCAAACTAGTCTATTCTATTCCCATCATACACTATAATAGAACAAAGTAATTTGTTTACAAATGTTACTAAGGAGTATTATTCCATTTTAATATAGGTAGAATAATCACCATTCTACCATCAAATTATTCTATTCTATTCCCATCATCCACTGCAATAGAACAAATTTATTTGTTTACTAATGTTACAAAGAGTATTATTGCATTTTAATATTGGTTAAACAATCACCATTCTACCATCAAATTATTCTATTCTATTCCCATCATACACTGCAATAGAACAAAGTCAATTGTTTACAAATGTTACTAAGGAGTATTAATCCATTTCATCATACGCTTGACAATCACCATTCTACCATCAAACTAGTCTATTCTATTCCCATCATACACTATAATAGAACAAAGTAATTTATTTACAAATGTTACTAAGGAGACTTATTCCATTTTATCATAGGTTGGAAAATCACCATTCTACCATGAAATTATTCTATTCTATTCCCATCATACACTGCAATAGAACAAAGTTATTTGTTTACAAAATGTTACTAAGGAGTATTATTCCATTTTAATATTTGTTAAACAATCACCATTCTACCATCAAATTATTCTATTCTATTCCCATCATACACTGCAATAGAATAAAGTTATTTGTTTACAAATGTTACTAAGGAGTGTTATTCCATTTCATTCTAGGCTGTACAATTACCTTTCTACCATAGAATTATTCTATTCCATTCCCATCATACACTGCAATAGAACAAAGTTATTTGTTTACAAATGTTACTAAGGAGTGTTATTCCATTTTATTATTGATTGGTCAATCACCATTCCACCATCAAATTATTCTATTCTATTCCCATCATACACTGCAATAGAACAAAGTCATTTGTTTACAAATGTTACTAAGGAGTACTATTCCAATTCATTATAGGTTGAACAGTCATCATTCTACCATCAAACTAGTCTATTCTATTCCCATCATACACTGCAATAGAACAAAGTCATTTGTTTACAAATGTTACTAGGGAGTAGTATTCCATTTCATTATAGGCTGGACAATTACCTTTCTACCATGAAATTATTCTATTCTATTCCCATCATACACTGCAATAGAACAAAGTCATGTGTTTACAAATGTTACTAAGGAGTATTATTCCATTTTAATATTGGTTAAACAATCACCATTCCACTATCAAATTATTCTATTCTATTCCCATCATACACTGCAATAGAACAAAGTCAATTGTTTACAAATGTTACTAAGGAGTATTAATCCATTTCATCATAGGCTGGCCAATCACCATTCTACCATCAAATTATTCTATTCTATTCCCATCATACACTGCAATAGAACAAAATCAATTGTTTACAAATGTTACTAAGGAGTATTAATCCATTTCATCATAGGCTTGACAATCACCATTCTACAATCAAACTAGTCTATTCTATTCCCATCATACACTATAATAGAACAAAGTAATTTGTTTACAAATGTTACTAAGGAGTATTATTCCATTTTAATATAGGTAGAATAATCACCATTCTACCATCAAATTATTCTATTCTATTCCCATCATCCACTGCAATAGAACAAATTTATTTGTTTACAAATGTTACAAAGAGTATTATTGCATTTTAATATTGGTTAAACAATCACCATTCTACCATCAAATTATTCTATTCTATTCCCATCATACACTGCAATAGAACAAAGTCAATTGTTTACAAATGTTACTAAGGAGTATTAATCCATTTCATCATACGCTTGACAATCACCATTCTACCATCAAACTAGTCTATTCTATTCCCATCATACACTATAATAGAACAAAGTAATTTATTTACAAATGTTACTAAGGAGACTTATTCCATTTTATCATAGGTTGGAAAATCACCATTCTACCATGAAATTATTCTATTCTATTCCCATCATACACTGCAATAGAACAAAGTTATTTGTTTACAAAATGTTACTAAGGAGTATTATTCCATTTTAATATTTGTTAAACAATCACCATTCTACCATCAAATTATTCTATTCTATTCCCATCATACACTGCAATAGAATAAAGTTATTTGTTTACAAATGTTACTAAGGAGTGTTATTCCATTTCATTCTAGGCTGTACAATTACCTTTCTACCATAGAATTATTCTATTCCATTCCCATCATACACTGCAATAGAACAAAGTTATTTGTTTACAAATGTTACTAAGGAGTGTTATTCCATTTTATTATTGATTGGTCAATCACCATTCCACCATCAAATTATTCTATTCTATTCCCATCATACACTGCAATAGAACAAAGTCATTTGTTTACAAATGTTACTAAGGAGTACTATTCCAATTCATTATAGGTTGAACAGTCATCATTCTACCATCAAACTAGTCTATTCTATTCCCATCATACACTGCAATAGAACAAAGTCATTTGTTTACAAATGTTACTAGGGAGTAGTATTCCATTTCATTATAGGCTGGACAATTACCTTTCTACCATGAAATTATTCTATTCTATTCCCATCATACACTGCAATAGAACAAAGTCATGTGTTTACAAATGTTACTAAGGAGTATTATTCCATTTTAATATTGGTTAAACAATCACCATTCCACTATCAAATTATTCTATTCTATTCCCATCATACACTGCAATAGAACAAAGTCATTTGTTTACAAATGTTACTAAGGAGTATTATTCCATTTTATCATAGGTTGGAAAATCACCATTCTACCATGAAATTATTCTATTCTATTCCCATCATACACTGCAATAGAACAAAGTTATTTGTTTACAAAATGTTACTAAGGAGTATTATTCCATTTTAATATTGGTTAAACAATCACCATTCTACCATCAAATTATTCTATTCTATTCCCATCATACACTGCAATAGAATAAAGTTATTTGTTTACAAATATTACTAAGGAGTATTATTCCATTTCATTTTAGGCTGTACAATTACCTTTCTACCATAGAATTATTCTATTCCATTCCCATCATACACTGCAATAGAACAAAGTTATTTAATTACAAATGTTACTAAGGAGTGTTATTCCATTTTAATATTGGTTAAACAGTCACCATTCTACCATCAAATTATTCTATTCTATTCCCATCATACACTGCAATAGAACAAAGTTATTTGCCTACAAATGTTACTAGGGAATATTATTCCATTCCATTATAGGCTGGACAATTACCTTTCTACCATGAAATTATTCTATTGTATTCTCATCATCCACTGCAATAGAACAAAGTCATGTGTTTACAAATGTTACTAAGGAGTATTATTCCATTTTAATATTGGTTAAACAATCACCATTCCACTATCAAATTAATCTATTCTATTCCCATCATACACTGCAATAGAACAAAGTCATTTGTTTACAAATATTACTAAGGAGTATTATTCCATTTCATCATAGGCTGGCCAATCACCATTCTACCATCAAATTATTCTATTCTAGTCCCAATATCATCCACTGCAATAGAACAAAATCAATTGTTTACAAATGTTACTAAGGAGTATTAATCCATTTCATCATAGGCTTGACAATCACCATTCTACCATCAAACTAGTCTATTCTATTCCCATCATACATTATAATAGAACAAAGTAATTTGTTTACAAATGTTACTTAGGAGTATTATTCCATTTTAATATAGGTAGAATAATCACCATTCTACCATCAAATTATTCTTTTCTATTGCCATCATCCACTGCAATAGAACAAATTTATTTGTTTACAAAATGTTACTAAGGAGTATTATTCCATTTTAATATTGGTTAAACAATCACCATTATACCATCAAATTATTCTATTCTATTCCCATCATACACTGCAATAGAATAAAGTTATTTGTTTACAAATGTTACTAAGGAGTATTATTCCATTTCATTCTAGGCTGTACAATTACCTTTCTACCATAGAATTATTCTATTCCATTCCCATCATACACTGCAATAGAACAAAGTTATTTAATTACAAATGTTACTAAGGAGTATTATTCCATTTTAATATTGGTTAAACAGTCACCATTCTACCATCAAATTATTCTATTCTATTCCCATCATACACTGCAATAGAACAAAGTTATTTGTTTACAAATGTTACTAGGGAGTAGTATTCCATTCCATTATAGGCTGGACAATTACCTTTCTACCATGAAATTATTCTATTCTATTCCCATCATCCACTGCAATAGAACAAAGTCATGTGTTTAAAAAATGTTACTAAGGAGTATTATTCCATTTTAATATTGGTTAAACAATCACCATTCCACTATCAAATTATTCTATTCTATTCCCATCATACACTGCAATAGAACAAAGTCATTTGTTTACAAATGTTACTAAGGAGTATTATTCCATTTCATCATAGGCTGGCCAATCACCATTCTACCATCAAATTATTCTATTCTATTCCAATCATCCACTGCAATAGAACAAAATCAATTGTTTGCAAATGTTACTAAGGAGTATTAATCCATTTCATCATAGGCTTGACAATCACCATTCTACCATCAAACTAGTCTATTCTATTCCCATCATACACTATAATAGAACAAAGTAATTTGTTTAGAAATGTTACTAAGGAGTATTATTCCATTTTAATATAGGTAGAATAATCACCATTCTACCATCAAATTATTCTATTCTATTGCCATCATCCACTGTAATAGAACAAATTTATTTGTTTACAAATGTTACTAAAGAGTATTATTCCATTTTAATATTGGTTAAACAATCACCATTCTACCATCAAATTATTCTATTCTATTCCCATCATACACTGCAATAGAACAAAGTCATTTGTTTACAAATGTTACTAAGGAGTATTAATCCATTTCATCATAGGCTTGACAATCACCATTCTACCATCAAACTAGTCTATTCTATTCCCATCATACACTATAATAGAACAAAGTAATTTGTTTACAAATGTTACTAAGGAGTGTTATTCCATTTTAATATTGGTTGGACAATCACCATTCTACCATCAAACTAGTCTATTCTATTCCCATCATACACTGCAATAGAACAAAGTAATTAGTTTACAAATGTTACTAAGGAGTGTTATTCCATTTTAATATTGGTTGGACAATCACCATTCCACCATCACATTATTCTATTCTATTCCCATCATACACTGCATTAGAACAAAGTCATTTGTTTACAAATGTTACTAAGGAGTATTATTCCATTTTATCATAGGTTGGAAAATCACCATTCTACCATGAAATTATTCTATTCTATTCCCATCATACACTGCAATAGAACAAAGTTATTTGTTTACAAAATGTTACTAAGGAGTATTATTCCATTTTAATATTGGTTAAACAATCACCATTCTACCATCAAATTATTCTATTCTATTCCCATCATACAGTGCAATAGAATAAAGTTATTTGTTTACAAATGTTACTAAGGAGTATTATTCCATTTCATTCTAGGCTGTACAATTACCTTTCTACCATAGAATTATTCTATTCCATTCCCTTCATACACTGCAATAGAACAAAGTTATTTAATTACAAATGTTACTAAGGAGTATTATTCCATTTTAATATTGGTTAAACAGTCACCATTCTACCATCAAATTATTCTATTCTATTCCCATCATACACTGCAATAGAACAAAGTCATTTGTTTACAAATGTTACTAAGGAGTATTATTCCATTTCATTCTAGGCTGGACAATCACCTTTCTACCATCAAATTATTCTATTCTATTCCAATCATACACTGCAATAGCACGAAGTCATTTGTTTACAAATTTTACAATGAAGGATTATTATTCCATTTCATTCTATTTGGAGAATGTCGATTGTACCATCAAATTATTATATTGTATTCCCATCATCCACTGCAATAGAACAAAGTCAATTGTTTACAAATGTTACTATGGAGTATTAATCCATTTCATCATAGGCTGGCCAATCACCATTCTACCATCAAATTATTCTATTCTATTCCCATCATACACTGCAATAGAACAAAGTCAATTGTTTACAAATGTTACTAAGGAGTATTAATCCATTTCATCATAGGCTTGACAATCACCATTCTACCCTCAAACTAGTCTATTCTATTCCCATCATACACTGCAATAGAACAAAGTCATTTGTTTACAAATGTTACTAAGGAGTGTTATTCCATTTTAATATTGGTTGGACAATCACCATTCTACAATCAAACTAGTCTATTCTATTCCCATCATACACTGCAATAGAACAAAGTAATTTGTTTACAAATGTTACTATAAGGAGTGTTATTCCATTTTAATATTGGTTGGACAATCACCATTCCACCATCAAATTATTCTATTCTATTCCAATCATACACTGCAATAGAACAAAGTCATTTGTTTACAAATGTTAATAAGGAGTATTATTCCATTTTATCATAGGTTGGAAAATCACCATTCTACCATGAAATTATTCTATTCTATTCCCATCATACACTGCAATAGAACAAAGTTATTTGTTTACAAAATGTTACTAAGGAGTATTATTCCATTTTAATATTGGTTAAACAATCACCATTCTACCATCAAATTATTCTATTCTATTCCCATCATACACTGCAATAGAACAAAGTTATTTGTTTACAAATGTTACTAGGGAGTAGTATTCCATTTCATTAAGGCTGGACAATTACCTTTCTACCATGAAATTATTCAATTCTATTCCCATCATCCACTGCAATAGAACAAAGTCATGTGTTTACAAATGTTACTAAGGAGTATTATTCCATTTTAATATTGGTTAAACAATCACCATTCCACTATCAAATTATTCTATTCTATTCCCATCATACACTGCAATAGAACAAAGTTATTTAATTACAAATGTTACTAAGGAGTATTATTCCATTTTAATATTGGTTAAACAGTCACCATTCTACCATCAAATTATTCTATTCTATTCCCATCATACACTGCAATAGAACAAAGTCATTTGTTTACAAATGTTACTAAGGAGTATTATTCCATTTCATCATAGGCTGGCCAATCACCATTCTACCATCAAATTATTCTATTCTATTCCAATCATCCACTGCAATAGAACAAAATCAATTGTTTGCAAATGTTACTAAGGAGTATTAATCCATTTCATCATAGGCTTGACAATCACCATTCTACCATCAAACTAGTCTATTCTATTCCCATCATACACTATAATAGAACAAAGTAATTTGTTTAGAAATGTTACTAAGGAGTATTATTCCATTTTAATATAGGTAGAATAATCACCATTCTACCATCAAATTATTCTATTCTATTGCCATCATCCACTGTAATAGAACAAATTTATTTGTTTACAAATGTTACTAAAGAGTATTATTCCATTTTAATATTGGTTAAACAATCACCATTCTACCATCAAATTATTCTATTCTATTCCCATCATACACTGCAATAGAACAAAGTCATTTGTTTACAAATGTTACTAAGGAGTATTAATCCATTTCATCATAGGCTTGACAATCACCATTCTACCATCAAACTAGTCTATTCTATTCCCATCATACACTATAATAGAACAAAGTAATTTGTTTACAAATGTTACTAAGGAGTGTTATTCCATTTTAATATTGGTTGGACAATCACCATTCTACCATCAAACTAGTCTATTCTATTCCCATCATACACTGCAATAGAACAAAGTAATTAGTTTACAAATGTTACTAAGGAGTGTTATTCCATTTTAATATTGGTTGGACAATCACCATTCCACCATCACATTATTCTATTCTATTCCCATCATACACTGCATTAGAACAAAGTCATTTGTTTACAAATGTTACTAAGGAGTATTATTCCATTTTATCATAGGTTGGAAAATCACCATTCTACCATGAAATTATTCTATTCTATTCCCATCATACACTGCAATAGAACAAAGTTATTTGTTTACAAAATGTTACTAAGGAGTATTATTCCATTTTAATATTGGTTAAACAATCACCATTCTACCATCAAATTATTCTATTCTATTCCCATCATACAGTGCAATAGAATAAAGTTATTTGTTTACAAATGTTACTAAGGAGTATTATTCCATTTCATTCTAGGCTGTACAATTACCTTTCTACCATAGAATTATTCTATTCCATTCCCTTCATACACTGCAATAGAACAAAGTTATTTAATTACAAATGTTACTAAGGAGTATTATTCCATTTTAATATTGGTTAAACAGTCACCATTCTACCATCAAATTATTCTATTCTATTCCCATCATACACTGCAATAGAACAAAGTCATTTGTTTACAAATGTTACTAAGGAGTATTATTCCATTTCATTCTAGGCTGGACAATCACCTTTCTACCATCAAATTATTCTATTCTATTCCAATCATACACTGCAATAGCACGAAGTCATTTGTTTACAAATTTTACAATGAAGGATTATTATTCCATTTCATTCTATTTGGAGAATGTCGATTGTACCATCAAATTATTATATTGTATTCCCATCATCCACTGCAATAGAACAAAGTCAATTGTTTACAAATGTTACTATGGAGTATTAATCCATTTCATCATAGGCTGGCCAATCACCATTCTACCATCAAATTATTCTATTCTATTCCCATCATACACTGCAATAGAACAAAGTCAATTGTTTACAAATGTTACTAAGGAGTATTAATCCATTTCATCATAGGCTTGACAATCACCATTCTACCCTCAAACTAGTCTATTCTATTCCCATCATACACTATAATAGAACAAAGTAATTTGTTTACAAATGTTACTAAGGAGTGTTATTCCATTTTAATATTGGTTGGACAATCACCATTCTACAATCAAACTAGTCTATTCTATTCCCATCATACACTGCAATAGAACAAAGTAATTTGTTTACAAATGTTACTATAAGGAGTGTTATTCCATTTTAATATTGGTTGGACAATCACCATTCCACCATCAAATTATTCTATTCTATTCCAATCATACACTGCAATAGAACAAAGTCATTTGTTTACAAATGTTAATAAGGAGTATTATTCCATTTTATCATAGGTTGGAAAATCACCATTCTACCATGAAATTATTCTATTCTATTCCCATCATACACTGCAATAGAACAAAGTTATTTGTTTACAAAATGTTACTAAGGAGTATTATTCCATTTTAATATTGGTTAAACAATCACCATTCTACCATCAAATTATTCTATTCTATTCCCATCATACACTGCAATAGAACAAAGTTATTTGTTTACAAATGTTACTAGGGAGTAGTATTCCATTTCATTAAGGCTGGACAATTACCTTTCTACCATGAAATTATTCAATTCTATTCCCATCATCCACTGCAATAGAACAAAGTCATGTGTTTACAAATGTTACTAAGGAGTATTATTCCATTTTAATATTGGTTAAACAATCACCATTCCACTATCAAATTATTCTATTCTATTCCCATCATACACTGCAATAGAACAAAGTTATTTAATTACAAATGTTACTAAGGAGTATTATTCCATTTTAATATTGGTTAAACAGTCACCATTCTACCATCAAATTATTCTATTCTATTCCCATCATACACTGCAATAGAACAAAGTCATTTGTTTACAAATGTTACTAAGGAGTATTATAATTCCATTTCATTCTAGGCTGGACAATCACCTTTCTACCATCAAATTATTCTATTCTATTCCAATCATACACTGCAATAGAACAAAGTAATTTGTTTACAAATGTTACTAAGGAGTGTTATTCCATTTTAATATTGGTTGGACAATCACCATTCTACCATCAAATTATTCTATTCTACTCCAATCATACACTGCAATAGAACAAAGTCATTTGTTTACAAATGTTAATAAGGAGTATTATTCCATTTTATCATAGGTTGGAAAATCACCATTCTACCATGAAATTATTCTATTCTATTCCCATCATACACTGCAATAGAACAAAGTTATTTGTTTACAAAATGTTACTAAGGAGTATTATTCCATTTTAATATTGGTTAAACAATCACCATTCTACCATCAAATTATTCTATTCTATTCCCATCATACACTGCAATAGAATAAAGTTATTTGTTTACAAATGTTACTAAGGAGTATTATTCCATTTCATTCTAGGCTGTACAATTACCTTTCTACCATCAAACTAGTCTATTCTATTCCCATCATACACTATAATAGAACAAAGTAATTTGTTTACAAATGTTACTAAGGAGTGTTATTCCATTTTAATATTGGTTGGACAATCACCATTCTACCATCAAATTATTCTATTCTATTCCAATCATACACTGCAATAGAACAAAGTCATTTGTTTACAAATGTTAATAAGGAGTATTATTCCATTTCATTCTAGGCTGTACAATTACCTTTCTACCATAGAATTATTCTATTCCATTCCCTTCATACACTGCAATAGAACAAAGTTATTTAATTACAAATGTTACTAAGGAGTATTATTCCATTTTAATATTGGTTAAACAGTCACCATTCTACCATCAAATTATTCTATTCTATTCCCATCATACACTGCAATAGAACAAAGTCATTTGTTTACAAATGTTACTAAGGAGTATTATTCCATTTCATTCTAGGCTGGACAATCACCTTTCTACCATCAAATTATTCTATTCTATTCCAATCATACACTGCAATAGAACGAAGTCATTTGTTTACAAATTTTACAATGAAGGATTATTATTCCATTTCATTCTATTTGGAGAATGTCGATTGTACCATCAAATTATTATATTGTATTCCCATCATCCACTGCAATAGAACAAAGTCAATTGTTTACAAATGTTACTAAGGAGTATTAATCCATTTCATCATAGGCTGGCCAATCACCATTCTACCATCAAATTATTCTATTCTATTCCCATCATACACTGCAATAGAACAAAGTCAATTGTTTACAAATGTTACTAAGGAGTATTAATCCATTTCATCATAGGCTTGACAATCACCATTCTACCCTCAAACTAGTCTATTCTATTCCCATCATACACTATAATAGAACAAAGTAATTTGTTTACAAATGTTACTAAGGAGTGTTATTCCATTTTAATATTGGTTGGAAAATCACCATTCTACAATCAAACTAGTCTATTCTATTCCCATCATACACTGCAATAGAACAAAGTAATTTGTTTACAAATGTTACTATAAGGAGTGTTATTCCATTTTAATATTGGTTGGACAATCACCATTCCACCATCAAATTATTCTATTCTATTCCAATCATACACTGCAATAGAACAAAGTCATTTGTTTACAAATGTTAATAAGGAGTATTATTCCATTTTATCATAGGTTGGAAAATCACCATTCTACCATGAAATTATTCTATTCTATTCCCATCATACACTGCAATAGAACAAAGTTATTTAATTACAAATGTTACTAAGGAGTATTATTCCATTTTAATATTGGTTAAACAGTCACCATTCTACCATCAAATTATTCTATTCTATTCCCATCATACACTGCAATAGAACAAAGTCATTTGTTTACAAATGTTACTAAGGAGTATTATTCCATTTCATTTTAGGCTGGACAATCACCTTTCTACCATCAAATTATTCTATTCTATTCCAATCATACACTGCAATAGAACAAAGTAATTTGTTTACAAATGTTACTAAGGAGTGTTATTCCATTTTAATATTGGTTGGACAATCACCATTCTACCATCAAATTATTCTATTCTATTCCAATCATACACTGCAATAGAACAAAGTCATTTGTTTACAAATGTTAATAAGGAGTATTATTCCATTTTATCATAGGTTGGAAAATCACCATTCTACCATGAAATTATTCTATTCTATTCCCATCATACACTGCAATAGAACAAAGTTATTTGTTTACAAAATGTTACTAAGGAGTATTATTCCATTTTAATATTGGTTAAACAATCACCATTCTACCATCAAATTATTCTATTCTATTCCCATCATACACTGCAATAGAATAAAGTTATTTGTTTACAAATGTTACTAAGGAGTATTATTCCATTTCATTCTAGGCTGTACAATTACCTTTCTACCATCAAACTAGTCTATTCTATTCCCATCATACACTATAATAGAACAAAGTAATTTGTTTACAAATGTTACTAAGGAGTGTTATTCCATTTTAATATTGGTTGGACAATCACCATTCTACCATCAAATTATTCTATTCTATTCCAATCATACACTGCAATAGAACAAAGTCATTTGTTTACAAATGTTAATAAGGAGTATTATTCCATTTTATCATAGGTTGGAAAATCACCATTCTACCATGAAATTATTCTATTCTATTCCCATCATACACTGCAATAGAACAAAGTTATTTGTTTACAAAATGTTACTAAGGAGTATTATTCCATTTTAATATTGGTTAAACAATCACCATTCTACCATCAAATTATTCTATTCTATTCCCATCATACACTGCAATAGAATAAAGTTATTTGTTTACAAATGTTACTAAGGAGTATTATTCCATTTCATTCTAGGCTGTACAATTACCTTTCTACCATAGAATTATTCTATTCCATTCCCATCATACACTGCAATAGAACAAAGTTATTTGTTTACAAATGTTACTAAGGAGTATTATTCCATTTTAATATTGGTTAAACAATCACCATTCTACCATCAAATTATTCTATTCAATTCCCATCATACACTGCAATAGAACAAAGTCATTTGTTTGCAAATGTTACTAAGGAGTATTATTCCATTTCATTCTAGGCTGGACAATCACCTTTCTACCATCAAATTATTCTATTCTATTTCATCATACACTGCAATAGAACAAAGTTATTTGTTTACAAATGTTAATAAGGAGCGTTATTCCATTTTATTATTGGTTGGACAATCACCATTCCACCATCAAATAATTCTATTCTATTCCCATCATACACTGCAATAGAACAAAGTCATTTGTTTACAAATGTTACTAAGGAGTATTATTCCATTTCATTATAGGTTGAACAGTCACCATTCGACCATCAAACTAGCCTAGATCTATTCCCATCATACACTGCAATAGAACAAAGTCATTTGTTTACAAATTTTACAATGAAGGATTATTATTCCATTTCATTCTATTTGGAGAATGTCGATTGTACCATCAAATTATTATATTGTATTCCCATCATCCACTGCAATAGAACAAAGTCAATTGTTTACAAATGTTACTAAGGAGTATTAATCCATTTCATCATAGGCTGGCCAATCACCATTCTACCATCAAATTATTCTATTCTATTCCCATCATACACTGCAATAGAACAAAGTCAATTGTTTACAAATGTTACTAAGGAGTATTAATCCATTTCATCATAGGCTTGACAATCACCATTCTACCATCAAACTAGTCTATTCTATTCCCATCATACACTATAATAGAACAAAGTAATTTATTTACAAATGTTACTAAGGAGTATTATTCCATTTTAATATTGGTTGGACAATCACCATTCCACCATCAAATTAGTCTATTCTATTCCCATCATCCACTGCAATAGAACAAAGTCATTTGTTTACAAATGTTACTAAGGAGTATTATTCCATTTTATCATAGGTTGGAAAATCACCATTCTACCATGAAATTATTCTATTCTATTCCCATCATACACTGCAATAGAACAAAGTTATTTGTTTACAAAATGTTACTAAGGAGTATTATTCCGTTTTAATATTGGTTGGACAGTCACCATTCTACCATCAAATTAGACTATTCTATTCCCATCCTACTCTACAATAGAACAAAGTTATTTGTTTACAATTGTTACTAAGGAGTATTATTCCATTTTAATATTGGTTGGACAATCACCGTTCTACCATCAAATTATTCTATTCTATTCCCATCATACACTGCAATAGAACAAAGTCATTTGTTTACAAATTTTACAATGAAGGATTATTATTCCATTTCATTCTATTTGGACAATCTCGATTTTACCATCAAATTATTGTATTCTATTCCCATCATACACTGCAATAGAACAAAGTCATTTGTTTGCAAATGTTACTAAGGAGTATTATTCCATATCATTCTAGGTTGGACAGTCACCATTCTACCATCAAATTATTCTATTCTATTCCCATCATACACTGCAATAGAACAAAGTCATTTGTTTGCAAATGTTACTAAGGAGTATTATTCCATATCATTCTAGGTTGGACAGTCACCATTCTACCATCAAATTATTCTATTCTATTCCCATCATCCACTGCAATAGAACAAAGTCATTTGTTTACAAATTTTACAATATGAAGGCTTATTTCATTTCAATATAGGTTGGACAATCTCTATTCTACCAACAAATTATTCTATTCTATTCCCATCATACACTGCAATAGAACAATGTTATTTGTTTACAAATGTTATTAAGGAGTATTATTTCATTTTAATATAGGTAGGACGATCTCCATTTTACCATCAAATTATTCTATTCTATTCCCATCATACACTGCAATAGACCAAAGTTATCTTGGTCCGGCCACTACGAGTGCTGTTAGTGGCACTTTAGGACAAGAAATGGGGGCCATGAGAGTTGTATGCTATAGCCTCTAAAAAATCATTAGCTAGTGTTTCATGACAAGAATGTGGTTGCATCTTCAACTAATGAAAACATTCTGAAAACCTTTTAACCCCCCCCCCCATCACAGTTAAGAACTCACTATTGTTTTAGCACACTTTTGTACTGCCGTGTCTTTTAATCCTATTTTTCCATCATGTAGGGCGCCCTCTTGTAACACTTCTTTTGAAAATGACAGCAAGATAAGATGGGTAACTGGAATCTGACATGTTAGAAGGAGCATTTAGACTTTTAATAAATAACGATGTCATTTTAGTACATTTTGTATCTTGTGGTAATACATTAAAGTGGCCATATAGATAAGGCCAAAAAAAAAAAAGAACTGTTTCTGGCCAAGACAGTTTGTTTAAAATGACGCAATTTTTTCAATTCTCAACAAACCTGTCACTCATTGTACTATTTATGGCAGTTACAGTTCTTTTTATTTAGAAATTTACAGCAAGTATGTATGTGAGGCAGATGTCATTTGGCTTGTTCATGATTGGCTCTGCAGTTGTCTTCACTGAAGTAGGGAGGGTTAGTTTTGTGTTTTCCCAGATCTGCAGCCTGCATGGACAGGACAAACTAAAAAAAAAAAAGAAGACCGACACAGGGGTATGTGCGCTGACCAGAAACTAGTACTTTTTTGTCTTTTTTGGCATAAGGATTGGGGATATCTATTATGGATTTTTAATTGATAAAATAATTTTATCATGGCTTCTGGACTTGAAAAATCAATGTGAAACAACATTGACTAAGTCTGTGTTTGTAACTCAATACATTGCAAAAAGCTAAATTCATGTATGTGTAAAAAGTTTGTTGTTGTACATACAATAATAAACATTTTACACATTTATTAATGTTTTGCGATTTATTGAGTTACAAAGACTTGGTATATGTTGTTTCACATTTATTTTTCAAGTAAGAAGCCATGATAAAATTATGAATTAAAAAATCCAAAATAACTACCCAATCCTCATCCATGTGGCCACTTTAAATTTGACATCATATGACATGAGCAACAACAAATATAGAAACAAAATTTCTGCAGCCGTAAGTCAGAAGACCTTGATTGTGTGTTTTTCTCATTACTCATTCTTATTTATGTTTATCAAATAAATGACAAATCTATCAATTCTATTATTTTCATTTATTCGATCAGTACAATTTACAGACAGATGCAAAAATAAATTCAATTTTTCACTACATATTTGCTCTTTGAAAAGAAATGAAAAAAGTTTGAGCTGAAATTGTAAGGGTTATGTCACATAGGGTAAACTCCCTAAAATGAATGAAAATTACTAACAAAAACAACATGTGATGATAAGTCTGCCAGATACATAATATAGATGTTTTATGCAAATGAATCTCAGATAGTAAATCTTACCTAAAAATCTACATTCATAAAAGTAAATCAGAAATTTTGGGTTATTGTCATGATAATGCGAACATACACTGTATTTGAAGTTTTGGTCAATTTTTTATATGAATTATTGTTTGTTTTTTTAAAGCTTAGGTAGTCATTCAAAGTTGAGATAATTGCTGAATTACCTTGCATTGCTTTAGACCATCTTTTGGAAATTATTTAGAGATAGATGAGGTAAAAATTATCTACATGTGTCTCTTCATTTGGTGTTGCCTGTTAAGTCTGCAATACACTTGATAATGACAATGATTGAAAAAATAGCTATCTGCAGCCATATTTGTATGTAATACAATCATGTAAATGAATTACTAGTCTGTAATAGGAAATAGTCAGTTTGTGATGTTATAACACTGCTTCTGGTTTATGTTGACATTGTCATTAATTTGTGAAGGAAAACAAGAAATGTTAGACTGTAAGATAAATTGTGTTGTAAGTGATAGCTGATAGCATGGCATGAACTTCATATCTTACAGACTAACACAGTACAGACATGAGTGGTAGCTGATCATGTCACATGAATGTCGGATCTTAGAGAGATCGAAAAAAATCTCTGAACTAATTTTTATCATCAAGTTTGACTTGCAATCTTATTAATCAAGACCGTGTATTTCCTTTTTTAATATGATGTTCCTCGTTTGCTTCCTTTAATATTCTTCATTTTAAAGGGGCACAAGCTGAGTTCATATGTTTTTGGACGAGATTTATTGTCACTCATAGTATTCTACATACTGAAGCAAACATAACTATGACTTGCAATTGACTGAACTCAAACCTGATCGTAAGATATAACATATACACAATCCAATGACATAATTTTTGATACATACCAAAAAATGTTGAGGAATCCATACTAGGCAATAAACTGTTCTAACAATGCCAGAAGGCAATTGTAATGTCATAGAATGTATGCATTGATATTAATATCATACTAGAATAGTTTCACCAAGGTTTTATGTACAAAGTATCACATGAGTACAGGTATTATAAACTCAGGTATTATAACGATCAATAATCTCATTTCACTGTTTAGAAGTTACAGGATTATGATGACAGTGCTGGCAAGTTTTCATTATTAGTTTCTTATAAATCCCTATGTAGAGATAACATATAGCCGTATTAAAGTGGCCATCTGGACAAGGATTTGGTATTTATTTTGGATTATTAATGTATTAAACAATTGTATCACGGCTTCCTGCTTGGGAAATCAATGTGAAACAACAAAGACCCAACCTGTGTTTCTAACTCAATACATTGCAAAAAAACTAAAAAATGTGTAAAAAGTTTATTATTGTACGTACAATAACAAACATTTTGCACATTTATTAATCTTCTGTAATTGATTGAGTTACAAACAAGGACTTGGCATATATTGTTTCACATTGATTTTTCAAGTAGGAAGCCATGATAAAATTGTTTTATAAATTAAAAATCCAAAATAAATACCAAATCTGTATCCATATGGCTACTTTAAAGTACCTTAAAATCTGTTTGAGAAGAGTTCATAGTTTGCACATTTTAGTTACTTCTTGTTCATCAGACTAAATGATAGATCTTTTACAGTATAAAATTTCTATAGAAATATATCAAAAAAAGGAGTTTATTCATGAGATCTTGAGTCCCTTTTTCTTGAGATCAGCTCTAGCTTCTTTGATTTCCTGTCAAACAATAAACAGAAATAAATAAATGAATAAATTAAAATAAATAAATAAATAATGAGATAGTGCATTTGCAATAAAATATGTATAATGTTCTATCTATGTAATTGCTTACATGAACGGCAATATTACATAGGGTAGTTCTTCAATGTCAACTATGAATCTAGGGCATCAGGTACCATGATGTGCAATGTGCAATAATCGACTATGAACAGTGTGGTTTGCAGTGTTATAAACAGTTCTATACAGTAAAATGTTGAACACCAAATTGGAACAATTCATTGAAAGAAGTTGAATCAAAATGTCTGACAAAAATGAAGATACATTATCATAAACAAACTTTAATAAAATAAAGCAGAAATAAACAACCACACACATATAAATACAGTAACATATGCAGACTGGCATACATATACATGTGAAACATAGTCACATATCCACACACCCACTAACACACACACACACACACACACACACACACATAAACACATACACAATGATAAATGTATGTGTGTGTGAGTGAGTGTGGGTGGGTGGGTGCGTGCGTGTGTGTGTGTGTGTGACACTGATGGATGCAGACACATAATGATATACACATCACACAAACCATAGACAGTGGAGGGGAGACAAACAAAACAAACCAAAATGAACACTAAGACACAAACACATACACACTCCCAGAATCAATTCATGTCATAATCACTATCTGTCTCAACAACTGTGCTATTGTTACCCTTTGAAGTTCTTCTGAAGCCTCTACACAGTCATTGAATGTTGCAGTTCTGTAGCCTATAATTGTCAGTGAATAACACTGAAAGAAATCACATTAGAAATCAAACATAAAGAATTGATAGAATGAAAATGTATATTAATTATTCATGTTATCAGACAAGCCAAGTATACAATATATGAAAGTAATGAAAATAACAATTTAGTGACTCAGTCCAATACATAATAACTATATTTTTTGCACAATCATTTTTTAAAAACTTTTCAGGAATGCTGGATGTTTCCTTAGTCTTACCTTCACATTAACCACCGAAACACTACATTGTTTCTGTTCTCACATAAAATTTACGAGGGGTAAGTGACGACTTAATCAATTTACAATGACGTCATGATACTTAGATTTTAGATCTACAGCAAACATGGACAACTGTAACAATTTAATTTTCATTAAAAAATATAGACATGTTACAATGAAACATTCGACTCACCAAGTCAAAATTTTTTGGAAGCAAATATATAAAATGTTCACTGATTTGTTGTGAGCATTGTCAGGGGTGAATTACAATGGGATACTGTTGTCTTTCACCCCTGACAATGATACATATCAGCAAAATTTTCATTTGTAAATATGAACACAGTCCATGAACATTCATTGTCATGTGACTACAGATCTGTTTAAATGACTTATTATAGAATGCCAGACTCTAACTTGGGCCATGAAGTGAGCAATCAGCGGTGAGGCTGTGTAACTCAGACTAGTCTTTGAAATGTTTAGTATGATGTAGTGTAATTTAATAGTTGTGTGTTGATGGGATTTTTTTTCCAACACACAAAGGAATGAAGGGATAAAAATGAGTGACCTACTCACCGCTAATACGATAAGAAGATATACCGGCAGCTGAAAAATAACACAAGGGATTTATTCTCTTGTCATTTTTTACTTGTACAAAATTCACACTGTATGAGTACATACATATGATACATATAAGTAAGTATATGAAACTACAGTTTTGATGGATTATACACACACCTTACATATTAATATTATTACCGCATTATCCCTGACAACCAACCAACCATGGTGACCTGGTTTGAATAAGATTGTGAGTGTATATGTAAAAATTTAAAAAATGAGAATGCAGTGATAGTTAATAATATACAATGTCAGCACCACAAGTGACAAGGGGAGGTGGGGTATTACCTACAGTAGGAAATATAGCTATGTGCTATAAATGGTTCTTGGTGTATTTCCTAAATACTTCATTTGTAAATGCAAAATGTAATTCGTGCAATGTTATAAAGGCATAAAAGAATACTTTTATACAGTAATTTGTCTACGCTGTAAAAAACTAGCTAGAAATTACTTACAGGCCACATTACTTGCTTTAACCTTGTATCCAAGGTTACAGGTGCAAGGTCAAACACCACTGAAGCCCATACACTGAAGAATAGGCTTAAAATAACAAGCCACTGAACCAGTTTGGTTGCCATAGTTTCTGAATGCATCACAATAAAAAAAATTCATATTAGGTTTATTGTGTAGCACATATGAAACTTCTACTAAAAATTTTATAATTTAATACATTTGAGATGTCAACAGTTGTGAACAAGAAGAATTTTACAATGCTAGTCTAGGATATGCTACTGCATAATGCATTTCAAATTCAAGATTACACCTGTATTTTTCAAATGAATAAAAAAATCTCAAATCTGACATTTCTATATACACCATAAATATAATATAAAATGGAACTTGCAGATGTTCATAAAACTTTATTTTATAATTAATGCTACAGATGTAATATGATGTCGCAACATTTTAATATATTTTCAAATATAATTTATCATGGTTTATTACACCTCAGGATTCCTATAAAAATCTGCCTTGCTTTTAACTGGGATATCATTGAAACCATGGGGGGGGGGGGGAAGAGTGCCACCATGAATGCAACTCCCGTGTAGGCTAGAGTCATGCCTAGTACTCTAGTACTAGTAGTAGTAGTAGCCACGTAACAATGGTTCGAATCTCCGGTCTTCTACTTCAAGTTTGTATCAACAATATGTTTCATTTTCCCACAAAATTTCAGTGAAATGATAAAGCGACTAATTCATAGTTCGCATTTGATTAAAAAAATCGCATGGGAGACCATAATGAACTAGTGCCACGAAGATGTACACTGTACCTACGTTTTTCTTCCTCCTTGCCCAGCTGATTTTCCATTGACCTAAGACAGAGGTCAAATTTTACGACAAAACAAAATCACGACAATTGATCAAAACAAAATATTTTATCTATCAACAGTAAAGATGTATTGCATATATCTTTAATCATTTTTAGTGTATTTTCACGTATTTTGATTAACTTATACGGCTGTTATTAGACGCAATAAGTGAATTTAAGCGAATTTAACGTAAACGGGTATGCATCGATTTGCAACGAGACAATTTAAAACAGAATATCTGATTGGTTAAATAACAAGGAGGTGTCAACTTCTGTCCAATTAAATATTACCTTACTTTGTAAAAAGGTCACAGCTGTTGATGATCTACTTCCGTTCGTATATTCGTCCACGAAGTTTGAAGTGTCACATAGTAACATCTGTAGTAAATCCGATTAACTGGCTCTTTCCATGGTGAATAATAGAAAACTGCCTATTAAAATGAGATCATACGGACACAGACAGCGGTACGGATACAACCACAGGAACGCCATGGACGCACACGCCGTGAAATCACTCTTCGTACAGTATGTGAAAATAACTGCAGTAGTAGCACTGTACTGGTGAGTTGAAACATGACTTTCACCGAGCTCGGGTTTGGGCCCGGGGGGTTTGGTGGGAGGGGTGGGTGGGTGGGTGGGGTGGTGCTATGAACATGTGAAGCATGTGTCTCAAAGAAGGTACTGAAGGATAAGACTCCCTTGGTAAGTGACGTAAGCTAATTTTCGAAACACGCAAACTTCTTATTTCAGTGTAAACACGGCATGGACCCTGTGGTTTGACACGCCTTTTAAAATCAGTGACATGCTCCACTGCAAATTAAATTTTGAAAATTGGAAGAAGAAAAACCAACAGACATAGGGAGGGAAAATTATTTTTAAGAGCAAAGAGCAAAGAATAGTCACTGTCAATGAAATTATAAACATGATAAAACCCAATACATTACCACCATACATGACACGTGTCGTGTATTCAGTCGTGCAATGTAAATACCTAAATGAAGTATTCACATGTTCTTTTGTTTTCCGCGTCATCGGCTTTCATGACGTGTTTACCCTCATGTTGGCATGCAGTATGATATATTTTGTGTGCATGAAATTTTCTGGGGGCTCAAGCTCTAGATTCGTTTTATTATAATACCATTTTTGCTGAACTGAAACTGTTTGTGAAAGTCCTGATTTTTTTTTTTTAATTTAAAAAAAATCTTTTTGATAATGTTTTTTTTTTTTTTTTTTTGAGTTTGGTGAGACCACCGAGTTTCAATTTTTGTTCTTGGTCATATATGGAATATTCTTACTTACTCAGTGGATTCAAAAATAGTTTCAAATAGTGATGTTAATGTGTCACATACAATGCACATGTACATGTGCAAACACAAGGCAAGCATTAGATTCACCTTTATTTTCGCTTTGGCAAAATAAAAAAAATGGTGTATTTCTGATAACCGGACAAACCCCAAATTAAGCTGCAAACCCTAAACATTTTTTATAACATTTAAAACAAAAAGCTAAGAAATTCTTTGTCTTCTTCACTTCCAGCACGTCTGTTTTATTTTCCAAGTGATGTCTGTACATGTACATATTTCATTAGTGTATCACAGAAAGAAGTATACTGTCCGACATTTCATTTGGTTTTAAGTCAAATTAATATTTTTCAAAAATAAAATCAATTAAAGAGGTAAAGTAATATGAAATAAAATGAAATGATATAAAATCCCGACCTACCTTTAACATACCTACAAATGTACCCGGAAACACACAATTATTTTTTTTGGCCTTATCTAAGGCCTAATAAAAAAAATAAAAAAAAATTGTGGTTCCGGTTACGCTCAATTTTAGAATAGGTGGGGTACTAGGTAGATTTTTTATTTTATTTTATTACATTTTTTTCTGTGTGAGTGTCTAGTTCAGGTTATTTTCCAAATGGTCTCTGTGTTTTCCTATCAGATGTACAGCCATTACAGATTGGAAGAACAGTTTTAGAGTGTCTTTTTAAGTTGATGTCAGTTTCCACATCCACTATTTCTTGTGAGATTTCACAATTTTGCGATTTTATTTTTTATTTTTTGAATACGTAAAAAAAGTATAGGGTTGGCAGTGAAAAGCTAGGTGCGGTCTGGTAACAGGAACCAAACAATTATTTTTTTTTAGGCCTAATACATGTACATGTATGCTCCAACTTTTGGATAGTGAGTGGTTATACTTTTTCTGAACTGGTGAACAACAGAACTTCAAGTCTACATGTAGTCATACATGTCTGCAAGAGTATACCTTTATCATTATGTGTAAAAGAATACTATTCAATGTCTTCATAAATTTTAATCAGACTTGTGTGCATGTACATGTACATATATAACAGCTGTATGCACTAGATGGCATCTCACTATAAGTATAAGGTAGTTGTTTGGTATTATGGTTAGTTTCAATTAAGGGGATTTCATTTGTACAGTGCCTTTGTATATTTGTATGAAAAATGTCACAATATACTCCGAGTCTCAGTTCAATATGATTGTAATCTGATACCAAAGCTGCCAGACTTATCTTCTTTTTGTTTGTTTTTACCAAAAATGTATATTTGATTATATTTTTCTTTTCACAAAATGTCCTCTATTTCATGCCCAGTGAAAGTACTTGAATCATCACCTATTCAAATAGTACCCCAAATGCCCTCATTGGCACCATGTATGCATCACTTGGTTCTGTTCTGTTATCATTACATACGTGTATGGTTATCTGAAACAGCAAAATTCCATAGGAAATCACATTTTGTAGCCACATATTCCATGTACAAGGAATGATCATGTACTCATTTGCATACTCGTGCATCCAGGTGTGCATTATTCATTAATTTTTTTCAGTAGTGTGCTATGTGCACATACTGATGCAGGTACATATATAATAGTACATGTAACTTGTGTTTTGAAAAAAATATACATGAATATGTAATCATACAATATGTTGATTTTGTGACATTACATTGATATACTATGTGTACCTGTAGTCACATTTAATGATTTTCATCTTTTATTTTCATAGGGTTGTATCAATATCTATGGTATTTGTCAATAAATATCTACTTAGCAGTCAAGACTTAAAGGTACAAAATGAACATTTTTTCCCTTATTGTAGATTTCATTTTTCTATTTCTTTCAGAGTGTTTTGTTAATTCTTTTTGTCGGTGTAGTTCAGTGCACAGTCACTTGTGAGCTAATGCTGTATTCAAAGATTGTCATGATACAAAATAATGGCATTATTAGGTATTTATGAATATTGAAAAAATACCGTCAGCGGTGTTTGCATGTACATACAAATGAGGATCAACATGTCAATTTCAACTATCTATTTTAATTCCAAAATTGGCAAATATCACCAAATCATAACCACCCACGATACTGACTTGAAACATTTGTCCATACCGGGCAACTGATAATATGCAATATCGACATTCGTCCAAAATGGGTTTTCTGTGATGTTTCTAAAGGCAATATATCAACATTTAAATTGATCACCACTTTCTTATTTGTAATTGTATGTGCAATACTGATGATGTGGTTTTTTTTTAGATATTCGTAAATACCTAATTAGATATTTAATAACACCATTTTATGCCTAACCAACAATTTCTATCCTTTTCATCTGTGTGTATCCTATTTTTAACACCTCTGCTGAGCTGCAGTGAACCACTTGATTAGCCAACCAGGCTTTCTTGCCAGATAGTAGTCTACTTGGGGAGGCCGTTGTTCACTTTAAAAATGTTTGTACAAAGAAATCGTACAGTATGGATTATCACTGTCGATTTATTCTCTGATATATATTTTCTAAGGCCTTGTACAGGGTCTTGTCATTATAACAATGATTTCTAATTTTATTGAATAACATATTTTTCACCAACAGTTAGATGCACCATTGTTTATAACCTTGTTCCAGTGCAGTGTAACAGTCATACTATGTGTTATCTTTGGCATTGTGGGAACCTTTATTCCAGCATTTTCCAGTTTTCCCAAGGTCAGATTTGACTACAAAATTTCAAGAGAGGTATGTAAAACGATCATTTGAAGTATTATTTTTTTATATCGTACTGTAAAATTGCCCATTTGCGAACTTGTCATCTTACAATGGTGTATTGTTAGAATGAACGGGTTTGAATCTGTAGGTGCAGGTTCGAGCTTAGTCACTGCCATGTGGTCCTGAATGGTTAAAGTCCTTGGGCAAGATTTGAACTACGATTGTGCCCCAGTCAACCCAGCTGTATAATTGGGCATATCACCTGGTAGGATTATGGATAGAGGTTGCAATATAAATGTTTGAATCCAATCCACTTATGAGGCTGCACTATATTGTATGCTTCATAGGGAGTTGGAAGTATAAAAGGGCTGTTGTGCCACTATAGGTCCATGCTAGGTGTAATAATTGTAAAGCAATTTGAGCATGGAATAGGAAAGCAGTGTAGGAGAAGTAACATTATTATTATTATTATTCTCTGATGTACACGTTATGGGTTATTTTTTAATAGAGTTTTGATTGACATACTGTCACATAGTATTGTGTACAACACATTTATCAATATTCTGTAGCAGTATAACTTGGCACACCTTGTTCAAATATTGAATATGGCATACTTGATGAGGTAATGTACACTCTTTTGTATTTCTGAGTCTATTGAAAAAAACTCGTTCGTAAATCCCCTTGTCAGTGGAAGTATATGTATATGTATGTCTTTCTGCCTCCCCTTAAAGCATGTTGTAGGGAAAGGAATCCTTTATATAAGTTTTGAAATTTTCATTAAGTAAAATTAATGTACTGTAATAGACTGTACACACTGTCAGTACTACCTGTGCAAACTTTAACCACGCATCCATATTCAGGATGAAGCAATCTTTTTTATTTTGTGTGTGTGTGTGTGTGTGTGTGTGTGTGTGTGTGTGTGTGTGTGTGTGTGTGTGTGTGTGTGTGTGTGTGCTGGGAATTGCTCCCAACAATTTTCTGTTATGCAGTCATATAACATATATACACAATCATACAAAAACAATGAAACAGTCTTCCCTATGCATCCAATGAAGCATGTGCATACTGTAGGGAAAGGAATCTCTTAGAATATTAGAAGTGTTTGTGCGTGAATGTATCTTAGAGTGCATGCACTTTTGCTGCTGTACAAACTCTATCCACACATCTACATGTATGTATTCAGGAAGAAATAAATCCTCCCCATCCATCCATCCATCCATTCATCCATCCATCCATTCACCCATCCAAAAGAGTATGCAGTATGGTAATGACTCTCTCAAGTTGAATATTGAGATATTTTTTGGTGTGAATATATCAAATTGTGTTTATTCCTGTGCTTATACTTTACTCATTAGTTATTACTGTATATATGGTAGGTTATTCACAAATTTATATTACAGATTTAAAAAATCCTCTCTGTGCATCCAAGGAAGCATAGTGTAATGAAAGTACCGGTAATCACTTGGGATGTTTACATGTAGTTTCTCTAAATATCATATTCAACAATGCATTCATTTCTGTTGGCCCTTTGTGATCGTTTTCCGTTACATATATTCTTATCAGCCATGTGAGTAGGTGTATGGTAATATCATATTATGAATTATGAATTTGATTTAGAAATTGTTATACATAACGTAATCCTTTAAAAATTAAAAAAAAAAATTTTTGAAGAAGAAGTACATCAATACTGTAAAATTCTTTACATTCACAAAATTATGTGATAGTGTTTGTACTGATTGTGTGTATTTTGTCCATTTTCAAGCTTAGTCAAACATTCCAGATTATGCTATTAGGATACTAATGTATTTTCCTACGGACCACTGCTGCAGCCATGCACAGCTTGGATTGAAATGCAAATAGATACAACCACATGTATATGCCGAGTTATTGAAATTTGAATCAGCCAATGAAAGTCTTCATATCAGTCTGAAACCTTGTTGTTAGCCAATAGAAAGGCTCGACACAATACAGTTATTTGAGGAGGTCACTGTATTGTAATCCCTGTTATTGGTAGGGAGCAGGTTGTGCTTATAAAATTCATGTCACATGGACTGATATCTTTTATATTAAAAATTTATAGGTCTGCCTGGTAACAGTTGTTGAAATTCACCTAATGAAAATATCACTGTAGTAAATCGAATTAATATGATATTGATATGTATTTGTTCACCGATACATTTAACATTTAACGAGACACTTGTACATATTGGATAGTCATATACGTACTGTACACACTTAATAAAATGATTTTGCCAAGGATTTTGAAACCTCATGGAAACACCTCCTGGTCCTCCTTCCCTCACCCTACAGACAGAAAAGTCAAATTAATTTTTATCAAAATCGTTATCCAAACACGTAACCATAGTTATGGAGAGTAAGTAATTACTCGTAGAAATTTTGCTAGATCTGATTTGTTTTTGACAAAAATACTACTACCGGTGCTAAAGGGATGTAGGTAATTTTTAAAAAAATAGCAGGTAATACTGGAAAAGTAGGTGGTAACAGGAACAAGAGAGACGTCATGGGTCCGCCCAACAATGGATACAGAGTGAATAAACGAATTCCTGAAAACTTAGGCAACAAGAAATTGTGGAGTAGCCTGTTGTTTTAAACAGCTACCAGCTCTTATCTGTACATCCCTGTTACTAGTTGATGGTACAAATTAATAACCCCATTTCAGTACCAATATGTACAAACTGAAATGTATTTGTATAGTTACAAGGTAATATATTTCCATTGTTAGTTTAATTATATCAAACATTGTTCTCCGTTAATGTAATTTCAAAAATATACATTTTTGCAGTAATTTAAGATTTATTTATTAGATTTTTTTTCAGGTTAGCAAAATACATAATGTGATTTTTAACTTATTTTCCTTAATATGTACCTCATCTGACAAACAAGGTTATTACAGCAGTATCATTTTTCAATCAGACAACCACAATATATTCACTAGAAATTGTGAAAATACCAATAATTTACGCATGTCATGTTAATCCGTGGTTGATGTCATCCATACATGTAAGTAGTAAGAAACAGGTTGATATCACTACCACTGTTGAAAGTGCTGATTTTTGAATGCCCACCCAAAAATCTATTTTATTTTATTTTAATATTGTGTATACACAGCGACAAAAGATATGCTTACGAAACACAGGTGATGCCATACACTTCAAGGTGCACAATGTTACGACAAGTAAGTTATTGTTCCTAACAAAACAATTTCAGAAATACATTCCTGTTTCATCTAGTGCAGCTTTAATGTATCATTCACAGATTAACATCACACAGTGACACAATACATGTATTAATAACCAGATACACATCAACCACTTACTTACTTAATTAAATTGACATATTTAGGTTGGCAGTATTAGTGTTCCATTAGTGTGGTGCTAATGAGACCAGACAAATAATCTGATGTACTTGTTGTGAGAATCTTAGATAACATTCAACAACTGTGTTTATTTTGCTATTTAAAGATTACCGACAACACATCATATCAGAAAGTGTGGTTACTCCAGAATGACACGTGTACCTCAGTTCATTGTAGTGTGGTATTGTGAAGGAACAAACTATATGATAGGCCTGCATCTTGATGATTTCACAACTTCCCAAATAGGTTACGACTCTGCAAATTGTTGCTACATATATGTATATAGTATGTGTATATTATCAACTTAATTAATGCTGTGTACATATCATGCATTTACAAACATGAAAACAGTCAGAATAATTTTTCTTGACATTTCATTGTCGTCATCATCATCATCATCATCATCATCATCATCATCATCATCATCATCATCATCATCATCATTATCATCATCACTACCACCACCATCATCATCAGCATCATCATCATCATCATCATCATCATCATCGTCATCATTGTCAACATGTTCGTATTGTATCTATGATATAAATCAGTTTTCTCACTTTATATACATTGTACGTGTACATGCAGTCCATACAGCTATTTCCTACAACACATTTTGAGTTTGTCTACCAAATATCCTAGAAATGCAGTGATCACATGTGTGTTCCAATATCATCTTCCAACACATAGAGATCATCAGTTTGTGTGCCAATATCACACACTGTGGTCACCGACAAATGCCTACTTCCCGGCCGTGATCTCGGCGTAATAGTTCCGTCGCTGTTTGCTTGCTTGTGTTTTGAAGTGCATTTCCATCCAGCGAATGCTTTTTTGAATGCCTCTCTGTACCTTGAACATGTAACATTGTAGATGAGTGCATTGATTGCAGAGTTTAGAAACAGTAGCGTTTTAGCCAGCAGTTGTAAGGCCAGTTGCTTCTCTTCCATCTCTGGAATTGCCCCGACAGAGTACAGCAACATTTCAAAATAAAAGACGTACTCAGGAGAGACGCATATAAAGAAGACAAATGTGGTCACAATAAGAAGTACAATGACTTGCTTTCTGTCATGCAGTACACCAGACATTGTGTTCGCAAGTGCTTGCTCTTCCTTCCGCAATTTACAAATGATCATGGTGTAGAGAACGATAACCACACACATCGACACCATGAATGCAAGTAGTTGACACAGAAGTGTAATCGTGAATAAGACTTTGGACATGATAATTGCACACAGTGTATAGGGCAGAGATAGCAGTACTCCACAAATCCAACAAGCCATAACAGATGCTCGGATACGAGACCGTCTGTGCAAATACCTTGCTCTGAACGGATGACATATTCCGACATATCGCTCTATGCTTACCAGTGCCATGATGAACAGTGAAGCAATTTGGGGGATCGAACTGAATATACTGTGCATGAAACTCGCTATGTTCATGTTAACATCCTCGCGGTGATGCAAGTAGATTTCGGTCGGAATTCCGGTTACGAGAAATAAAGTGTCTGCCACACATAAATTCATCAGGTAAATGTTCAGGACGGTTCTCATGGAAGGCACTTTAAATGTTACGTACATGAATGCAAAGTTACCCACCAATCCAAATACTAAAATCACGATAAGTAAAATCGTATAGATGACTTGATCCGTTCCAACTTCATGTTCAATTTCGCTTCCATTGTGTCTCCCAGCAGAGCTGTTATCACTGTAATTTGTCTCAGTTGTATCAAGTGGTTGATGATTTGTGTTGAGACTCCGAGATAGCTCGTTTTCGTACATCTTTAAGGGTGTACCGTAGGTAGAGTAGTTTTTTTTTGAGCGATATTGTTAGCTAACTTGAAAGTGTAAATTACATCATGCAATGGTCTTAAAATCAGTTACCCGTGAAAGTATGAATAAGAAGTGCGGCATAGATGTCTCTTGATTTTAAGAAGACCTCTTCACCAGGTCTGTATCCGTACTGATGGAGGCCTCTGTCCACTCGTCAACCTGTCAGCTTCGATATTGCTGATATACGAGTTCTCCAATCTTGTGACTACATTAAGTTCTCCTAATAGCCACAGTTTTGATCAACTGCTAATTAAAGTGTCTGCTGGCATTTCCCATAAAAAAAGGTCATTTTTACTGGCTGATGTCAGTTGGCGGGCTGTTTGACAGAGTGAATGATTAACACAGGGTATTCTAAATCTAGCCAAGAACTAGTGAAATGTAAACGACATTGGAATCCATGTAAGTGATCTGTGTTAGTTTTTGGTACATGACTGGTATTGATTTTTCCGTGTCTGACGATGTTACTCTTTCTCGTCCATTGATGTATATCTCGTAGCCAATCAAAACGACAACAAGCCATGACTGCACTGGTATGTTGATGATTTGAGTGAGAGGGTTTCCAAACCACATGTTAGTTCAGAACATCGTAGGTGGTTTATAATAGACAAAAAGACGCTTCTATTGGAGTGCAATGACTGGCAACCTTTTCTAGGGCAATTATGTTCTCATACAAATCTCCCTTAGTCAGCATCTGATATCACTGTGATAGTTTAATGACCCCACAGAGTTCCTCATAATTTCTTTTGCAAAAACCAAATGTAGTGTATCAGTGATAAATATATAATAATACTGTTGTTTTTACCACGTGTATTTTTTAAATTAAAGAAGTAGTGGAAAGTCATAATTTATTAGATGAATACAGAAACTGGTTTGAGATTTCGTGTCCGATTACTTACTAAGACTTTTGTTTGATGAATGAGCCCTCGATGTTAGGTTATAAATTCAAGAACTACGTCATCCACAGTAATATTACTTCCGAATTTCAAGCCTGTTGAGAAAGACCCTTAGAAAATATTGTTTACTCAACATTAATGGTAGTTACTTTTGTATAGTGTGTATCCAGACGTAATCGTCGAATAATGTGACTCAGCCTGAAAACTGTGACATAGAGTATACAGTAAACTGTAGATTAATCGTTAAATTCAAATTTATCATAATTTCTGTGTAATTGTTTTTCATTTTGTTCAGATTCCCATGGAGTGAAAATGCAATGACATAACAACTATTTGAGAGATTTATAACTGTAACGCGTTTTTTTATGGTGTGGTATCGTGGACTTTTGTATGATATTTCTAAAAATGGCTGTGAGTATGTGTTAAAACAGGTGTGTCAACTCCACAGTAGCTATGATGTCATGGTAACATGGAAGTTTGTGTACGTCTACAGATTACCGTGATACCCTAAAACTGTCTTAAAGGGAGACAAGTTAGTCTAATAGGAAGTAGGGACTTACACCTATATCATTGTATCAATTGTGACTTGTAACTTGTAAGAACATGTACATATAGTAGCAGTGTTTGAGATTCATATGACCGGGTTTCTGTAACTCTATGTAATTACACCCTATATCATGGGGGGAGGGGGGGGGGGGTGTGTGTGTGTGAAAAGGAAGTTAAAGTTAGATCTATACCTGAATTACCCAGGCTTTTTGTCAGCCAAAATTATGGTACAAAGTATGGAAATAAATGAAATTTTTACCATATTCACCCCTCTGTTACTTGTGTTCCCACCAACACTGTACTGTGGTACAATGGAAATACATGAAGGTTTTACTAGATTCACCTCTCTGTTTGAGGGCCCTCCACCAACACTATGGTGCACAGTATGGAAATATGTGAAAGTTTGACCAAATTCACCCCTCTGTTACTTGGGTTCTCCACTAACTCTCGGGTACACCACAGACAAGGAAGGGTGGGTGCACACTTTGGAAATATATGAAAGTTTGACCAGATTCCCCTTCTCTCTTACTAGAGTTTCCCCACTATAATCATGGTACAGAAATCTACATGTATGCAAGTTTTACCAGATTTCACCCCTCTGTTACTGGAGTTCCTCACCAACACTGGGGTGCACAGTATGGAAATATATGCAAGTTTTTAACCAGATTTCAACCCTCTGTTACTTGAAGCACCCCCACTATAACTATGGTACAATGTATGACATCTGTACACAATTTACCAGATTTCACTCCTACATTTAGTGGGATTCCATAAAAATCCTTCCTACCCACACTATTTTGAAATTTGCCATATTGGAACCACACACATATAATTTTTACCTCCCGTACGGGTACGGGAGGTATTAAAAGGGGATGTCTGTCTGTGTGTCTGTCATGTGGGCGTCTGTGTGTGTGTGTGTGTGTGTGTGTGTGTGTGTCTGTCTGTCTGTCTGTGTCACCATTTTCTTAAAAACGGCTGGCTCAATTATAATGAAATTTAGTACATATAATGTTTGGGGTAATGGCTAGACCTGGATAGTTTTTGAGCGACATCTGTTCATGTTAATTAGGGAAATTTGCATATGAATGAAATCAACTAATTAAGCAATATCTTAAGACTGCATACTTCAATTTCAATATAATTTAGTATATTCGTTAAACATAACAACATACATTTGTCCTTTAAAATTTGTTGATGCACCTTACAGTGTTAATGAATAATTTGCATAATTAACGATTTTCGGCAATTAAGCTATATCTTAAGAATACATACTTCAATTTTAATATAATTCAGTACACATGTTAACCATAACAATCGCATATGTCCTGTAAAGCTTGTTGATGTACCTTTTAGTGTTAATGAATAATTTGCATAATTGATGATTTTTGGTAATTAGCTATATCTTACGACTGCATACTTCAATTTCAATATAATTTACTTCATACATTAAACGTAACAAAGTTTATACACCCTATAAAGTTTGTTGATGTACCTTACAGTGTTGATAACTAATTTGCATGATTATTGATTTTCGGTAATTAGGATATATCTCAAATATGCAAGTTTCATATTTCGTATAATATGGTACATATATCAACCACAATAATATGCACCTGTCCTATGAAGTTTGCTGCTACAACTTTTACCTTTAATGAGTATTTTGACCCCACCTAGTTTTCACCCTAAACTTTTCTTTACATAATCGAGAAAAAAATAATAAAATCATGAAAATCTTGCAAGATATAGTGGATGCGAAAACTGACATCAACTTAAAAAGGCAATATAAAACCTTTCTTCCAATCTGTAATGGCTGTACAGCAGATGGGAAGAAAGCAATAACACAGACACCATACTGAAAGTGAAAACAATGGAAAACATTACTACTCACACATGAAAAAAAAAATCTACCTATTCTAAAATTGGGCGTCATCAGAACTACACATTTTTTTTTGGGGGGGGGGGGGGGGGGGTTGAGGGGGCTTATACTGATCTGAGCCCAACAATAAATAAAGATTACAATCAAAAAATAACAAGCAAACTAGAAAACACTGACATTTGATATTAGGATTATTTACAATGTAATTGGTAACCTATGAAATTTGTTTTAGTATTCAAATTATCTTCTGTTTTCTTACCCTTCCTGAGTTTGTGAGAAATACTTATTAAACAGGATTAATGAAATTGTTGTCACATTTAGGGTTGTATCAATCACTGATAAATCAAAAGAGAGAACATTTGTTTATTTAAGTACTTTGCAAAGTAGCTTATCACTGACGTGGCACAGTGATTTAATACATAAATCACTCACGATATAAAAAGCAAAGTAAAATTGCCAACTATAAATTTTATCTACAAATTGAAGATTTGATTGACTTTTAAATGGAAGTATAATATATATTTTTTCTCCATATTAGGTGGAGTATTTCAATTTTTTGGGGGGAAAATGTTGGTTGTATATCTGTTTCGGGATAGACAAGGCAGATAACGTCAGTTATGACTTACATTGTATGTATTACATGTATATCCATCAGTAGTACTCTGGATATACCATGAATCATTCACATCTGTCACCCTTTCTCATACTTTAACCATATTAAGCCTGATACATTGGATGTAATTATTACGGTACATAGAGTTACAGAAACCAAGTCACTAATTATCGACATAAAGGTTATTTTTTTTGTGATGCACCATCTTTGTGAAGTGTGGTCATTTTGTTTACAAAAATGTTTTACAAAACTGCCAAATTTAGATATCATTAACTACAACATTGATATATTGTACACCTGATACACAAATTCAAGCATTTTGCAATGATCCTTCATATAACCTCATGAGGGCGCTGTTCACTACCTGACACGTGCATTTGAATACATGTACATTGTACATTCACAAACCATTTATGATAAGATAGCTCATCTCAACTATTTACTGACTATATGAGTGTGCCACTTGTAGTATACTACTAGTACAAAGTTTATTGCCATTAGTTATGCATTATGTATTTCAATTTCAAAACACCCAAGCTTCTTTAATAACCTGTATGTTTATTCAGCTACAGAAATAAAGTATCCAAATAACACAAAACATGTGTAAGCTTCATTTCAAAGTAAATATTGTTAGGATCAGATATGCTTAATATTAGTTCAACCAGAATGTTGTAGGGGTTCTACTTCTAGTTCTTTGCATTAAATGCATCATGTACATGTTGCTGGGACTAGTAGTTCACCTCCTCACATACACATGTACAGCTGGTTTGAAAAGAAGTCTTTGTTTGACCAGGTTTTGTCTGTACACAGCCTTTCAAAACAGGTGTGTAAAGTGTACACTGGGACAAGATTATAATTTTCATGATTTAAAGTCTGAAAAACAAGAACTGAAATAGAGAATCGATGAGATAGTTTGGCTGGTCAAATAGTGAGAAATGTGTACAGTTAAAAGATGTTGTAGGAGTAGTCTGTTATAAAGTTTCTGTATGCAAATCAGGGTATTGCAGTAGAGCAGTACATTGTACATCTCATTTCTGGTTTTGATGTCTGAGTCTTAGTAGCACATGGGATATACTCAGTAACCAGTGTTCATCTATGATCTATTTTTTTTCTGAACTTCAGTTCCCTCTGGAAGCAATTTCCAATCAGCAGTTTCTTGAGCTCTGTCTTGTAACTTTCCACAGTACATCAGTGTCTATGTCGTACTATTAGGAACCAGAAGAATCTGTTACAAGTAGGTCGAACTTGATTGTGAATCATCATTGGTGTACAGTGATGTCGACATGTACATGCTTTCTTTTTAGCATTGATGTAGAACTTCAAACAGTGCTGACAAAACACCACTAATTTACTTGCTTCAGCTGGTCAATGGTTAGACCTTTCCCAGCAAATTACTGTGTCGACAGTCGTCAAAATACCTGTATTGGCGCATGCCTGAAGAGGTAGTCTAAAAATAAGGACATCATATTTAACACCTGTAAAGATTCAACTCACAGCTTCCTGTACTGTGTGGTGCTGAAAGTCAGTGAAATATGGCTTCTATAAACTTGACGAATAATTCTTCAGAATCGGACAACTCAACTTTGACAGGTAGTGAGTGTCGACATTTGACTGAACAAGGAACTAACGCATACACCATCTTGGTTCTGCTTATTTTATCTTTTGGAGTAATTGGTAACTTTATCTTTATGTTCGTGGTGTACAAAGTCAAGTCCATGCGGAAACATCACATCAATTTCTACCTTCTGAATCTGGCAATAGTCGACTCCCTGTTTTTAGCCGTGCTAGCACAACATGACATTAGTGTTCTACAGTTTGGGTCTTCATCGGGAGAACTGCAGTGCCTTCCGACTCTCTTTATCTGCATTCCTCAGTATACCGCTATGTTCACCATCACAACAATCAGTATTGAGAGATACATCGCGATATGTAAGCCTTTGCTAGCTCAGAAAACAAGTTCGAACGTCAGAGCCAGAAGATTAATCGGTGCCACATGGTTGTTTGGTGTACTGTTTGCGCTTGCAATTGTTTTACCTTGCTTATTACATGCTGGAGGATCCACAACTACACTGGTTATAATTCTTTTCCAAATGGTACCATTTTTAATAACAATGATCACTGTTCTTGTACTTTATGTACTTGTGATTAGACGACTGCAAAAACGTAGTCGGTCCATACATTCTCACAGCCACATACGCCAGAACTGGAGAGTAAGAGAAACAAGACAAGTCGTCAAGCTGTTAGTCGTCACTACTCTTATATTCTTCTTACTTGTGTTTCCAGACCAAGTGGTGTATGTTCTCGTAATCTTTGGAAACTCGGGTGTGGTTCACGTAGAGTGCAATGTGGTGAAACAGGTAACCTATTATGCTTGTCATGCACTTCTCCTATTAAACGCTGCCATCAACCCTTATATCTACACCGCAGTAAGCTCTCAATACCGTGCTGCTTTCAAGTTAGCCTTCATCAAAACTTGTCGATGTTGCTTCAAAACATGTGTACAGCATCCACACACTGATAATATGGTGAGTGACAATGGTAACACTACATGTAGTTATAGACCAACGACTCACGGTGACAATCTAGTGTATCGTATCAGTTCAAACCCTACGCTACAAGTTCCAGTTCGTCCAGCATATTCTCATGTGTCAAGTCAAACTGTTGAACAAATTCAGGAAAACATTTTAGAAAGTTGTGATCAAGTGTGCAATCAGAACAAAAATGAAGTGAAGTTAGTTCACTGATATTGATAAAAGTATAGCCTTGTATAGTCAAAGAAAGGTGAATGTCTTTATGTACTCACTTGGGATCAGTGTGTCCCCGTATAAAGACGCTTTTACAGTTGGTCAAAATGTTTTTTTTTTAAATGCGTTCCCTTTGAAAGTTTGAGTCACCACAAAGTAAGGCATACACATGTAGGGCAGTATCAACAGCAATTTCTTGTGATGCACTAAAATTTGAAATTTTAGTGCATCACAAGAAATTGCTGTGTCATTGATGCATCAAATAGGCCTGGAGGGCACACTGCCGGTGATACATGCATCTGAAATGTCATGGATACATAATGATTGAGACTACATTTGTATTAAACCAGTAGTCTAACTCTAAGGTCGGAAGATGTAGAAGATCTGAGGACATGCAAATGTAACCAAAAAAGACATCATAGACTTCATTTATAACTCCTCTTTTGCTAAAATTTGTGTTTTTAAAAATGTATCTCAATTACGATATGTTGCACATACATGTACACTGATACAGAATGTTTGTTGCCCTTTTCTTGAATTCCAATATTCTGATTTCAATACGAAATACAAATAGAAGCAATGGTGACAAGATTTACATTACAAATGACACATGTACAGTACATCATGTACATTACATTGTAACTATTAGGGGTGTGATAAAGTATTGTGTACACATTCTTAAGACTGGACTTTTGTACTCTAACCATCAATGTCAAATTTCAACGAGGTCACGCACATTGTATTAAAATGGATGGCTTTCTTTTGTAAAAAAAAATCAGTATATACAAGAAATATAAGATACCGTAATTAAATTCATGATTACAATTTACATGTAAGATGTATGTGGCAAGTTTTTCTCTAGGAGTTATAAAATCAATGATGTGTACTTTTTTTGTATTTCTTAAAAGGTCATGTAGATGTTCTGTTTGATGGCGTTGGTACGTGAACAGTTACTTCAAAACAACAGAAAACAAATTTATCATGCAAAAACTCATAAATAATAGAAAAATAAATATTAAACAAATTTAAGTAAATGAGGCAATGTTTGGAAAAGATTGAGTGAATAAGTTGACTTTACGTGGTACTGTTTGTAGTAGTCTAGTAACTGCATGTATACGTGTGATCTCTTTTGATCTCTTTAAACATGTTCATCAGGTCAGTAAATCATATTTCTTGTACCACGACCAAGGGATGTTATTACTATGAGTTAACGTTTCACCTGTTCAGGTCAATCGGTTTTGTCAAACTGTCCACTTGCTTGCTACGATCACGGCATTGTCAATACGGCATCTAGCGGTATACAGTAAAGCCAGCAAATGGACAGTTTGACTAAGCCTGTCGACCTGAACAGGTGAAACGCTACTCGTAAGTAATAATAACCCTTGGTAATGGTACAATATTAACATACTATTACTATACGTTGTGTCATCGTTTTCTACGATATCTCTCTGTATTTTGTTTGTGTGATGAAAAATGCATGAGATGTAAAAAAAAAAATTGTGCCGCCTAATTTAAATGTAGTCTTTCTGGTTTGGTAGTCAGCAGTTCAACAAGCTCTGGTTAACTAAAACTTAAAGTCATCATAATGACAATTGGATGATGAGTGGTGTTTAGATAGCTGAAGATTGTCTCTCATCTCCTGGATATAAATGATAATAACCTCATTAATTGTCCTAAACTTGAACCCATCACCATAGTCTTGTCGACTACACAAAAATCTACCTTCAGGTGAAACTATATCTGAGTATGGTGTGACTGGGGGTGACACCTTACATTGTAGGTTGGATCATGTGTGGTGTTACCATGCACCGGCAGACATTGCTTTGATGTATTAAAGGGTGACACCTTGATAACGCGCAATATCATTGCAAGTACAAAATATACGTACCATAGCATTGATTTGAAAAGTAATCAATGAACAAAATCAAGTCTGTATTGATTCTGTTTTATCTATCTGTCACAGACTGAACCTGTGAAGTTAATTTCATCGCAAGTATACAGGAGTTGATATGTATGTACATGTATGTATTTCAAACATTTTACATGAAGAACCACAGGAAAGATATTTCTCAGTATCTATAACTACACATATGAGTACATTGTATGGTGAAGAGCACTGTCAGTACTGTCTTGAGGGGAAATGGAAGATTTCATATATATGTTCATATTGTTTGTACATGCATGTATGTTTTCCAGCTCAGTTTGAACGATGTGAATTTATCTACTGGTACATGCAGCTTAAAAAAACCTTTCGGCTTTCAAGTTGAGAATTTTCATTGAATTGTACTCATACTGATTTTTTGTGGCTTGACACCCCCTGTTATCATTCACTATTGTTTACCTTTCACCTGGAATAATGTATATATAAGTTTCTATCTAATTAATGTACAAATGATGACTTAAACTCAAGCTAAATTAAAGAGAGCAGCAATAAAACTACAAAGTAATGTTTGGTTTCTGGGCAAAGCAGTCTTGTCAGGTGTCAGGTTTAACATTTATTTGTAGTCACCAAACCATCATGTCAGTTATCAGTATCCAATTTATGACAAATTTATGGGGTGTTGTAATAATTATACTGATAAGATAAAGATGTAGGAATACATGTACACCTCCAGAGTGGCTGCAGGCCATGGTCACAGTCTGTCAAGTAGTGCACTGGAAGACGCAGATTTATAAACAGTCTGAAAGGTCGGATTTTCTGTCATTAGCTCAGTTGTGGATTATCGTTCACACAAAGTTGAGAATGTCATCGTCAACCAGTGAAGCGTTTACTTGGACTAGTTTACATGTAAATAGTACTGATGAATCGACAACTCAGAGTGTTGAAGACAGCTCAAGTATCGTGTATACCATTGTGTTGATTCTACTATTTGTTTGTGGGCTCACAGCCAACGGACTCTTTATATTCGTACTCTACAAAGTTCGGGCAATGCAGACACATATCAACTACTTTCTGCTCAATCTGGCCATTGCTGACTGTCTGTTTATTGTGATCACTGTACCATTGGAACTTTCCTCTTTGTATAAACCACCTGATGAAGACCGTAGTGTCAACTGCAGCGGCAGCTTCTTCATGTCTGTTCCACAGTACACAGGAATGTTTACGATAGCAGCTATAAGCATCGAGAGGTACATTGCAATCTGCCGATCGTTAAAAGTTCAAAAACTGAACATTAAAACAAGGTTTAGGATTTGCATATTGACCGCTTGGTTTTTAGGATTCTTATTTGCTTGCCTGGTGGTCTTGGCAGCTTGTACTGTTGAATCTGGAACCACTCAAAGTATTTTGATGATCGTTTTTCAGACTCTACCGTTTGTAATTACAATGTGTATCGTTGCTATCCTGTATGGACTTATCATTCACTATATCAAGAAGAAACAATTGTCAGCCCTTCAGATTGGTAGTCAGTTGGGCCATATTAACAGGACGAAAGATACAAAACATGTGATCAAAGTCCTCGGTGTCACAACTGCGGTGTTTTTCATCTGCGTCTTTCCGGATCAGCTGCTGTACTTTCTCCTCTTGTTGGACCAATTGGGAGCTATTTCAGTGCGATACACTGATACATTTACAGTTATCTACTACATTTTTCGTTCACTACTGATTCTCAATGCAGCCATTAATCCAGTCATATATACTTCAATGAGTTCGAAATACCGAATGGCGTATAAAAAAGCATTTGCTTCCTGCTGCAACAAAGGTAAACGTAACAGTATCACACCACATTCTTTTCGGCACTCGGAAAGTTATAGTATTTCAAGACATCATGAAGACTTTTACATGTCTAAGGAGGAGGCTAAGACTGTAGAAACTATAGATCATGAAATCCCAGTCATGTAATATAAGTGTTAATAATGTCCCCATTTCATCTTTTATACAACTTTCGCGTGCTTTTCATGACTATTTTGTGAAAATGTATGCGTTTATCAACTTTTATTCAAATGTAAATGTGTTTTATTGAAAAATACAATATCTCAGTTTTAGTTTTAAAAACATTATAATTGTAATAAGTTTCAATTCTTAGTATTAAAATGTCAAGTTTACCACTTTTTTCTTTTTCACTATAAAACACCTTGAGTTTTTGACTAGTATTGTACTTGGCAGGCTTTATCAGGAAGTTCAAGTCATATTTAATGAAAATGCTCTGAATGAAATGCAGCTGACAGATATGTGGTATTATTATGTGATGATTTCCATACATTCAAAACAATATAATCAGTTATATAATTGTGGACCACAAGTTCTGGATGTTATATTTCTATACCCTCAAAATGATGTGGCTGATAATTATTTGTGGGCCACCAAATTTGAACACCATTCAGGCCAGTACATTTACCGCTGTGTCCTTACTTTCATATACCTTGGCTTTGTATAAACATGTTAATATTTAATGAGAGACTAGTACTACCTCATAGATACACATACATTATGTACTTTATTATTTATAGGTAGACCTACCTTTGCTTGCATCTGATTAGTTAGTGAAACCACAGACTCTGATTAATGATATCTTATCTCATCCATGTAAATATCTAATTGTAACTACTACAGTACCTACCTCCTTACCTTCATACATACATGTACCCTTGCTTTGCTACAATAACTGGGAATCATAAACCTTGGTGTTTATAAAACATTATCTCATACATAGTGTACATGTACATGTAGATTGTACCAACCTACCTACCTACCTCCTTACCTCAATGCTTCATACATACCCTTACTTTGCAACTTGATACATTGGAACCATGAACCCTGTTTTATGAGACATTATCTCTTAGATAGCCTTGTCAAGTAGCAGGATGAGCAGTGGTTGCCATCTTTTTAAAGCTATTAGTACAGCTTGGTGCTGTAAATAGTTGTTAGTAGGGCTTTGTGGTATATTTGTAGCTATGAATTTATCATGAAATACAAGTGTTTACATGATGATGTATCTATCAACACAGTCACCTCTGTGTAAAAAATCAATGTGATTAAAATCTGACATAGGAATAGGACTACTGTACATTTCCTTTTAATATTTATTATTTCCTAAAATGTACATTATACCATGTATAAGCAAAAAAATATACTCTTGTCGTCCTATGTCATGACAACGCATGTCTATGTTATGACAATGCATGTCTAGGTCACTAGTTCAGTTGTGTTCAAAATATGAGTCAAAACGTTCAAAATTGCCATTACTTTTCATGATTTTTGTTTGATATTACTGGCACTGGTATACATGTAGTTATGTTATTCTCCAATATTTTTCTTCATTCAGCCAGAAAATACTCAAGACCTAAGTGTTGTCACTATGAGTTGCTAGACAAATAGTGACAAAACCCCTTTAACTTAAGTTACATTTTGTAGGTCATTCACATTTTCGTTGGCTGAATGAACAAAAATATTGGGGAATAACATCTTAATTTGTTGTTTGTTTATTTTGTTATCCTATTGTGAGAGTTGACGAGGGAATCAACTATCAGAACAACAAAACCAAAAATGAGCAACAATGTATGAATGATGTAATTTAAGTAAAATAAGGATATCAATAGCAATTTTCCTTGTTCAGATTTTAATCAGATTGGTGTACATGGTGTAGAAGGGGTTAGCAATTGAAATCCAGAAATTATTAATAAATGTGTATTTTAATTATTTCCTAAAACTACAATAATTAATAATATATAGTAATGTTTTTTGCTTCTAAAGGCCTTATAAAAAAAATTGTGTGGTTCCAATGACACTCAATTTTAGAATAGGTGGGGTAGGTAGACTTTTTATTATATTTTATTATATATTTTTTTTCTATATAAGTGTCTAGTTCAGATTTTCCAGTGTTTTCCAAATGGTGTCTGTGTTGTTTATTTCATATGAGATGTACAGCCATTACATATTGGAAGAACAGTGGTAATGTCAGTTTCCGCATCCACTATTTCTCGTGAGACCACAATTTTTGCAATTTTTTTTTCTTGAATATGTAAATAAAAAGTTTAGGGTCGGCAGTGAAAAGCTAGGTGGGGTTGGGTAACCGGAGCCAAACAATTATTTTTTTAGGCCTTAGCTACACAACCAAGAGGTAATGTTTTCTCATCAGCAATTATGTTTAATTTCATGAAGACTGTAAAAGTGATCAGCTGTGAGTGTGAGGTAACTAAGATAATTGATTATCAAAACTACAAATGTAGAATATTGTATGTCATTTGAAACTATATGTAGATGTATACTAGTATAGTACCGAAAATAGTTATTATGTAATTTTATGTTAATGTATGCTTGATTTATAATTGTTTCAAAAAATATGAAACTGCTATTTTACATTACCAATGAATTTCACTGTGGTTTACATACAGCATATTATATCAGCACCCTTGATCAGCACCCCTCAGTCAGTATTGCAAAATTTCACAGTGTAGTGCATTGTGTTGTTGTTCAAGTACTAAAGGTCATTGTAAATAATAAATGATGAATTTGACAAGTACTCTTTGACTTGTTTTTGCTTCATATATGTACATGTATGTCAAAGATTCGTTATTTTCGAAGAGGTACATGTATCTGTTTAAATATTATTTGGAGTATATGTTTAGAGGTCTACATGTATTCTCAACTCACAAAATGGATCTAAAACGGAATAACAGAGGTTCCTGTAAGTCTTTGATATACACTACGACAGAATTCACTCAAAATTCAGTAATTTACGTATTATATAATTCATTATTAGTCTTGACAACTGGGCGGTGGGGGGGATTGAACCCCATGTGACCATGCATGTTTTGAGAGGGAAACATCATCAGTGTGTACATGTACATAAGACACTTCTGGATAATTTTGTATATTGGCCTGTATCACCCACAAAAAATCTGTTAATGAAAGGCCTGTGTTTCAATCCTTGGTTCTCACATTAGTGTTATCATAAATGTATCAACATTCAATATTCTTGCATTTACAAAATGTATGCTATCTTGTTATTGGGGCTCTAATGATTACACAGGATCAGACTCTTGTTGTGGACATTCGACAAACTTTTTCCAAGCTCTGCAAGACAACTGCTTTTCACACTCAATATTAATCTAGACTGTAAAATACGTCGTGACATTTTGCCCTCACTGGCCTCCTGTGTTAGGGGTTGCCTGATGTTGAGGGTGCCCCGTCATGGCGTACCTTACAGACTAATATTAATCTTAATCCAAACTTGGCCTTAACAAACACAGGATGTTTGCATACATGAATATTGTACAACATCATGAATCTAATATATAAAATGATCATGTATGTCATCCATCTGTCATATTCTCAATAAGCTGATGAATCTAAGAAATGTTCAAGTGTTTGCTTGTGTTACTCTTCAAAAGTAACACCGATCTAAATATCAGGAAAGTTAATTAAGATGTATGTAACAGTTCAAACTGATGATTTAAGTTATTGTGGATGTAGCCTTCAGAACTGTAAGTTGGTGGATGGAACTATGGTAATTTGTTTTGCGTTACAATGCTTGTATCTTAGTTTTACAAACAAGCAAAAATGCAGTGAGAACTGAGTGCAAGATTTGCCATCAGCAGTGAATATGATTTTGTCAAAATTGTCATGATTACAGTTCTTAAAGTTTGTGTACTCTGATTGCACCTGATTACAATGTACTCAAGGATTTGTCACCTTTTGTGGTGACAAACTGGCAAGATCTACTAGACGTGAAGGCATTCTGTTGGAATTGAAAATGATTGTGTGTCAATCATTTGGTTTTGATAACTATCATCTTTTCAGCGATAGTAACAATGGAACTAACGAGACAACTGATGATGATGGTGATGTTAATCCATACCCACATCTCCCCTCCCAGGAACTGTTCATCACATTCTTTGTTATTATACCAATCATAATGGTAGTCGGAGACATTGCTAACATTGTATTCTTGTACGTGTATGCAACGATCCGTTCTATGCAGACAGTGACTAACATGTATTTGGTCAACTTGGCCATCTCAGATCTAATCTGCTTGACCTGCTCAATCCCATTGGAAATTGCAAGTAAGTTTATACAAGCTTACGTCCCCTTTTGTGCATTGTGGGCTGTGTTCAGCTGTATTCCTCTCTTTACATCTATCTTCACCACGGGTCTTATCAGCATTGAAAGATACATCGCTGTGTGCCATCCACTAAAAGCTTACAAGACTGATAACAGAACTCGCAACTTGAGAATCATCATCGCGTCATGGGTTGTAGCTACTTTGTTATCAGCACTACCTTTTGTGCTTTGTTTCTACTACACTTGGGAGTTCTATATAACAACGTTGTTTATTCAAATGCTACCATTTGTCCTGGCCATGTGTACTGTTATAATTATGTATACTTTCGTCATCTTGAGACTCAGAAAGAGAAGACGACGCATCGTTGACCAACGACATCAAACACTGTATCCGACATGTTTCTACCAGGAAACGAAATCTGTCATCCGACTCCTCATCATCAGTTCCATTATTTTCTTCCTGTTGGCCTTCCCAGACAATTTGCTGATTCTCCAGGAGATCATTATCCTACTTGGCGGCTCTTACTTCATTCCATTGGACATTTACTGGGACCTGTACCTTGTTTTTAGAATGTTGTTATTTCTGAATTCAGCTGTGAATCCGTTCATTTACAATGCAACCAGTCGACGCTACAGGGTAGCTTTCAAGACCGCTCTAGGAAGGTGCTGCAAGAAGAGACGACATCTAACGACAACATCGATTGATTCCAAACGCAATGAAGAACTCAACAAACGATTCCTTCAGCCCAATATAGAGACAGAGACTAACACTGACAATATACTTATGACGGAAAAGCATCCTACAAAACATCAAAAAAAGAAAGATGGAGGTACTAATACTAATACAAAGAAGTTTTCAACTTCAAATAGTTTACTGTGAGATATTGATAACACCTGAACAGTCTCGACAGTTCTATAGGTTTGGTACATGTATGGTACATGTATCTCTGTCTGTCTGTCTGTATGGATGTATTGCTTGTATCTATCTATCTATCTATCTATCTATCTGTCTGTCTGTCTGTCTGTCTGTCTGTCTATCTGTCTGTCTGTCTGTCTGTCTGTATGGATGTACATGTATTGCCTTTAGCTTCATCATGGTCTGATGAGTTCTATAGGTTTGGTATATTGTGTCTCTGTCCGTATGGTTGTATTGCTTTTACTAGGTTGTATCAGGGGCTTCTCACACTAATTGGAGTAATATTATTATTGATCAATAAGCAAAAGAGGACACTGACTGGTACACATGCATGTATTAAGAGCAAAGAAAAATCAGCGAGTTTAGAACAGACTATGAAAAAATGGCTGGTATGTGAGAGAATATGTTAGTTGACCACACATAATTTGATACCATTAGGCATTAGGTGTTTTTTGTAACCTTACTTATCTACATACATACCATGTACATGTACATGTAATTCTTCAAAAACCTTCAATCACATTACATTTTGATTACATATGCAAATTATACTTGATGTGTACTGTGTTTTGTAACAACTTAGAGAAACAGCAAAGGTTTCAATTTTAACAACTCCTTTCCCATGTTAGGTAATATCTTTATTATTGTTATTATATTATTTCTTTATTTAAGGCCATCAAGATGTCCCGTAAAAATATAAAAAACATATGAATACAAATACAAAAAAAAGAAGAAAAAAAAGAAGAATATTAAACTATCAACTATCTTGTACTGTACATGACACTCTATAATTTCTCCAAAAGTTTGAGAGAAAGTATGCATCCGAGTCAATGCAGATTCGAATTAGAGTATTGTTACTGTCTAGAACACGTCTGTTAAATGTATACAGCAGCTTTCGGTGGAGCGATGTAAAATTCAAAATATTTCTGGTTACATACAGATATTGCTAATGCTGACTGCACCTCTTAGGTCAAATACTAACTGCATTGTGTTATTATACATGTATGCCTCTTTTAAATTTTGCATCATTCTTTAAGTATGATAATATGTTTAGTTTTAGTTCTCCATTAGGGCTCTTCTATATACGAGACCACCCAGACGAGAGTCTGAGGAAACTCCATTTTAATTACTCCACACCGGAAGTCATACAGTACATTTCTTCCAAGGCATAAAAAATGGGCTTGTGAGGCCTATCTGCTGTAATGAAGATGTTTCAGTTGCTTGAGAAGTGATAACCTGTCGCAAAGGTACCTAAATCATTCAGCCTGTAATGTTGGACTTGAAGTAATCTCCAACATGCACTGTTCTAGGAGCTAAAGCGAATTTAGATTCAGTTTCCCTAGACTTACATTTGGGGAGGTCTCAGAGGCAGAGCCTCCAGTGAGAGTCTGGGTAACCGACACTATGTATAAGCATTAATTTGATACCACAAGTAACATTTTAAGAACATGTACTAGGTTTTCTTATGAAAACAGAACAAATTAAAGATAAAGATGGTGTGAATCTAAAGGCCCAGTTACACAAGGCAACTTGATGAACAGTGCACTAAGCAATTCGTTGTATGCGATGGATTGCCTCATGTACAAACATAATCGCAGGGCCTTGCAATGTTGCTAGGTGCAATCACATTCAACTACCACTATCAGTGGTAAGAATGGAATGTCATGCTAAAGAAAGCCATTTGACTATACGGTGGAGAGAGAGAGATCACAGAAAATGCCCTCACGTTTATTTACTAGACTACAGATGTGTACAGGTATCTAGGCAGACTGGATGTGACACCCATTTCTCATCCATATGGCCACTTTAAAATTCACCAAGTCATAAAATGAGGCACTATATTGGTCACTTTATGGTCTGTACATCCTACTGTCCATGATATTGTCAAGTGTAATGACATTGTGATGGTTGTAATCAGCATTGAAAATGACTTCCTACACAAACAGTAAGTTATGTGTTGCCATGGTGATATGAGAATGACACCACTCCCCTTGTAAAGTCAAGATTCACCTGCATCTGGTATTTGTTGTGTTTCAGATGTATGCAACATTTCCCAGACTCTTTGTCGCTGTCAAAATTGTGAAATTACCGCCAATACTTAAACAAGTTAATATCCATAATTAATTATTTATGTGGTTATTGATATTGATATAGTATGTATCATTGCTGTCTCCCAAGCTACTTCCATAAAACACTATCCACAAGAAACAGACACTGGACAGATGTACTCTGGATGGCTCAATAGAAACTGGCTATGTTACGGTAATTTATGTAATGTATTTCGGTCTCAGATATACATGTACATGTATGTACCTGTATGCATTAACAGGTAGCACAGCAATGCTGTTGTCATGCAAACAGTGCAGTAGTGTATACTGCTCTTAGATGAAAGTATCTATATGTCAGAGGGAGAAAGCGATTATGTACATTCTCATTTTGCACAAATACATGATTTTGTACATCTGTCTCCCTGGATTCTCCATCTAGCTAGAAACACTGGTGAATGCTTTCTCAGTATAAGATGTTTGCTTGACTACAAACCCAGGATAGCAAACATCATGACAATGTTACTGAAACTTACGAAAATCAAGTCAGCTGTCAGATCATATCAAAGATAATGAAGCTGCAGTAGTACAGAACTTGATTCGTCCATTCGTGGAAATCTTCAGTGCATACTACTTTGTTGTTCACAAGTATCTGAAACCAGTTATGTCAAGATGGAAGACCAGGTATTTCTGCAGCCTACAGTCATCTCAAATGGAACTACCAATAATATGGCAAGTGTAAATGTAACTACCACTGATCTAGATGAGACAAGAGACATCTCTCCATCACTTGGATTGTCTATTGTATTTATGATCATTTTACCTCTGATACTCATTTTCGGTGACATCAGTAACGCAACTTTCTTATACGTGTGTTATCACATCTCCAGTATGAGAACGATTACCAATATGTACTTAGTTAACCTTGCCATTGCAGATTTGCTTTTCCTCACATTTGCCATTCCACTTGAAATGACTTCCTTATTCATCGAACAAGAAGCACCATTCTGCATCACTTGGACAATCTTTAGCTGTGTCCCATTTTACACATCAATCTACACAGTAGGACTGATAAGTATTGAGAGATACAGAGCTGTTTGTCACCCTCTAAAGGCCCATAAAGTTAACAGTCGTGACCGCAATTTGAGAATTATCATCGGGACATGGATGATGGCTGTGGTACTTGTTACACCAAATGTTCTCGGGTGTTTGTATTTTGATAGATATTTATACTTGGTTATATTACTCTGTCAAATGCTACCTTTTACCCTCTCTATGTTGACTGTAGTGATACTGTACCCTCTGATAATAAGACGTCTTCAAAAACGCAAGCATGCAGTATCTGACATGAACCACTTCCAACGTCACAACAGTGGCTTTTACAAGGAGACAAAACAAGTGATTCGACTGCTCATAGTGAATTCCACTGTCTTCTTCCTGCTTGCATTTCCTGACAACTTGACATACATCCAGCTAGTTCTCTTTGTATTTGAGCAGCCAGTCTTTATTCCATGGGAGATCTTCCTAGACTTGTACATGGTTTTCCGCATACTTCTGTATCTGAACTCGGCTGTGAATCCGGTGATTTACAACACGACTAGCAAGCGGTACCATCAGGCATCCACCAAAGCATTCACAAACACTTCGTGTTCATGTTTGTGTTGTAAGACACGCAGAACACAGACTATGTCAATGGTGAAGGTAGACAATCACAACTGTGCTAACAATTATCCAGCCAATGACTTGCATGTTGAGAGGGACACACATGGTATATTTATAATTGACAATAATAATGAAAGAATGGAGAACAACTGATGACCTAGAAATACACATTTTTTGTACAGTACAATAAACTTCTGTACAATCATGTATTTTGATCTGGAGGTACATTACAACTACCAGTAACTGTTTGAAAACACTCTAAAAAGAAAACATGTCCACAAAATGTGAGCAAAGTGGAATTATGTGTGAGGGCCTAAGAGGCATTGAGATTATGAACATTTAATACTATTTACCAAACTCTTGAAGTTTGAAATATGATCTTGTTTATGAACGTAAGTTCAAATTGCACTAGTTATAATGGGACTATTATTTTTTCAATCAGACAACCAACAATATATCCAATGAAAAATGTTTTAAAATATTAATAATTAGACATTTTATGTGTTGATTACAAGTTGATTTTATCCATAAATCTTGATGAAAATTTATCTTCAAATTTATTTCCCAGTATCAATATATGGCCCAGTCTGTGCCTTTATAGAAAAGAATCACCAAGTCTGTGAAGATCTTATTGGTTGAAAGTCACAAACTAATTAATATTCATATATGATGGTGAATAGTAACTCCTGAATATTCATGAACCCATTGTTGCTATTCATGAGCCAATTGACCAATGAGATTACAACTGTTTGATGACATCACACTGCAATCAAGTCATATTTGAATGTTGGCTTTGCAGTCACTCTGTGTCTAAGGTATATGATTTACTGTATAAGCCCTGCAATTCTACACTAATCCTGTGACATTACATTAATTGGCACTTCAATTTCAAAGGTATCAGTGTTATAAATCATTGTGAAATGACAGTAATTTGGATGAATCACAAAAAAATATGCTGATGTGATATTTCTCTGTGCGTTATTTCTAAATGCATTGTGTACCCTGTATCCTTGCTCAGATCTTTGAACCTTTTTCAACAACATCATACAATTTGCATGATGGACATCGGCTGAGTGTATCGAGTAATTATATGTTGAACTTTGTGCACAACCCATTTTAAGATTTCAATTCTGAGTAAAATTTTTTTCAATCTGTAACATTTTGTTACTCCTGCTTTGTTGGGTGTTTGTAAAATTTGAAACAAATTTGATAGATTTAGGACTGATATACATGTATTCGGCCTTCACGTTTTCCCTACTTCTGTTATTCTTTCCTATTTCATGTAGTTAAACAGCTTTGGTAATCCCGCCACTTTCTTGAATCACTGTATGGACCCCACTGGAAACAAGTCTTTGACTTTGTGGGCTATGCAAGTAATTCAACAATTCATACCAGTTTTTATTTGTATATCTGTGCTGTCAATGTTGTTTTCCTGAAATAAACTAACTAACTAATCATGTCAGCAGTTTCTCCTCACATTGTTTTTGTTTTGTTTTGTTTTGTTTTGCTTCTTGGTTTGTTGTTATGAAAATGTACAAGTTAATTCATAGACCCGATATATACATGTAGGGGATATATCTTTATAATGCAGTGTATATTATATGATTAAAAAACTACTCAACAAAATCATGACTGATTAGTAGTATTTTCTACAATCATAATGAGGTCCCAGAACAATGTGTATTTAAAAGCTGTTCACTGTCATCATTATTATTATCACCATCACCATGATCTCACTGACAGTCTGTCAGTATTTGAAGTACAGTTGACTGCAAATATAATAATTAATATTCTAAATGATTACATTTGGGCATATGTCATACTCATGTTGATGCAGATAACTGTTGGTCCATCTCACCGGATACACTTGCTCATGACAAGTGACCAAATGATTTTGTTAAATCAGCTCTATGGGATAATGCGACCTAGTGTTTTAGAATGGGTATGGTTCAACTTAGGCTACTCGGCAGTACATGTACTTATAATATGTAGCTTGGTGGTCAACTCTCTCCTGTGATGTGAGGATTTTGCTCTCTGCCACGTCTGGTGTTTTGCTATAAAATGACCTACATGTATATTGCATTGCTTTAATGAAGCTATGGCCAGAAAATAGGTGCAAAATCTAATGAGGTATTTAAGTCTTCCTTCTGTAAGATAGTACTATACATTTGTAGTAGTGTCACCTTGTGAGTAGAATTGTTGAGTTGTACAATGTAAAACAGGCCATATTCAACGTTGATGCATGAAATTGTAATCTAGTTTTATATTTGACCGTTATAGCGAAAAGCCAGGCGTGGGAGTGGAAAAGTGACAGCAAATATCCCAAGACAACTGGATTCCAAGTCGACGCAAAAATTAGCCTGTTTACTGTGCTGTTGAGATATATCATTAGCTGGATATACTTCCTAGTCCTCTTGGCCCGTTTACTGTGCTGTTGAGATACATGTACATTGTTAACTGGTTGTACCACCTACAAATGTAGTCCAGATATTGCATATATGAGGGCTAGTAGGAAGTGTGATCAGCTAACGATGTATCTCAACAGCACAGTAAACAGGCTATTACACAAAATGCAAGGTCCTGTATCTATCAACCATGTTTAAATATGAGAATGTCATAGTGTTATTGGGCGTGTACATGACTACAGAATATGTGTAACAACTGTGATTATTCACAAGTGTCGATATCCTCAACAGCTGGTTAATTACATTCAAGTCTCACTGAGACAACAAATGCAGTGTTTGATCAGACTCTAACAGGCCTCAAAGTACTTGACAATTCACCTAGCAACATTATCATTATTGCTAAAAAGACCTAATATGTTATTGAGAAAACAAACTTATTCAAATGATATTGAAAATAAAGGGAAATATTATTAGAATCTGACAATGGAGTTATATATGATATGTAAGCTGATCATGGAATACGTACCTGGTAATTAGGATGGCAGTTCTAAAGAAGTTGCAAAGAGAAAAAAGCTATTTTAAAAGGTCCACTTCAGATTAGGATTAAAATCTAGGTGTGAAAACTGGCTGTTTGGCAGAGATATAGAACAAAAGAATGATCTATATGTAATCCTTGTTATAAAGATAACACTAATGACCTGGGAATAAAACATGGCCCTTGAAAAAATGTCACAATAGTTTGGTGTAAAATTTGGGATAAAAGGAACAGTTTTCTGGCTAGTTATAGAACTTTGTCGTGAATGAGAGAATAATCCTATCTAATCCTTATTATACCTCAACTAATTAAGTTAGTCTAGAGGCTGTACCCATGATATCAAATCTTTATCTTTACTACACAGCATCTTGAGTACTATGCCTCAGATACAACTGTCGACATCAAAGCATTGACAAACGGAACCTGTTACAAACAGGGAAAGTAAACAACTGAATTGGATTAATAACACTTGGCACAGCATGTTTGAAGTACAGACTTGACAAGTATTATATTCCATCATTTGATAAGTACAGTGATATTTATAGTATGTGGCCTCTTAACTCCATATTTTGGACAACATAGTTTCCAAGTTGCTGATTTTCAAATATTTCCAAGACTTCTGACTCCTATTTTCTGGAAAATGTAGACGGTGTGACATTTGACCCTGATTAAAATCTGATGTGATGAAAGCAGCTAGATGTCTTTATTTACCTGTATTTCCATCGTTTTGTGTTGTTTGTTTTGTTGCAGGTGATCGCCACCTTCCCACATCTGACCCTGTAATAGAAAATCTCGTTTGAATCTCACGCTTTTGAATAGCCAATCAGGAGAATCAGGATGAGTGCTACATTGGCAGCTGCACACACTGGAGAAATAGAAAAAACAAGCAAACAAATGTACACACAGAGGAATGTGTTCATGACACGACCTGTCAGTTGTGGTGCCGTCTCTATGAACGGTTTTGAAAGAAGCATGCTGATTGGGTGAAGAAACGTTTCAAGATCCTTGAGATTCAAACGAGATTTTCAAAGACACAGGGTCAGATGTGGGAAGGCAGCGATCACCTGGAACAAAACAAACTACACCAAACGATCATGATAGACATAGAGGTAAATTCTGGCCAGACTTTAATCAAATTGATTTGACCCCCTACATGTAGTTTCTGACAGATAGACTTTTTGATCCCTCGTTTTGAATCTCTAGCATTTTTGCTTGTAATTTGAATCCAACAGGTAGATGCCACCTGTATAAGCCAGCCAACTACATGTACCCCCACCTACACAGTTTTGATAATCTTTCAGTTACAAAATATATACAATGTACTGATAAAGCTGTACTAAATCACCAATAGCTGTTACATATTGTTATTTTCTGCCAAAAGTATAAAAACCCATAGGGTGTAAACAAAAAAAAATTATGTGGTTTCGATTACATTTAATTTTAAAATAGGTGGGGTAGGTAGATTTTTTTTATTTTATTATATTTTATTTTCATGCGTGAGTGTCTATTTCTTCCTATCAGATGTACAATCATTATAATTTATATTGGAAGAATAGTTTTATATTGTCTTTTTAAGTTGATGTCAGTTTCCACACCCACTGACTATATCTTGCGAGACTTCATGATTTTCACAATTTTATTATTATTTTTCCCGAATACGTAAAAAAAAAGTTTAGGGGTCAGCGTGAAAAACTAGGTGGGGGTCGATTAACCTGAACCAAACACCTTTTTTTTTTATTTGGCCATACCATAGCGACTTTTATTTCGTGATCACCATACAGAGGTTCTCATCATTATTGACCCAAACGTCAATCAGTCACTCTCATTATAGTTTTATGATTGTCATTTAAAGTAGGTTGAAGAGATTAACAGTGTGAATGGGATAATTTAAAGTTTTGAGCTCAGAATAGTGGGAATCTACCAGATATATATAATGTGCTGTAACTATCATTTGTGTTTAATGGTGACTTATGTAAACGCATTGGGCTTGGCAACTCCTTGAGATGCAAGTCACAACAATAAATAAACTATTAGTATTACACTAGTTATAATGTCTATGATTTTCAATAACCATAGTAAAGTGTGAGATCTGCACCTAGTTACTGTGTCTACACCAATTCTTATCTTTATAAAATTAGAATCTATGCTGCTGTATATACATGTATATCATGTTTACATTGTAGATCGTAGTAGATGGACACATGTATATAAATGAAGACTGTTTTGTCAAGGACACTCCTATCTTGTCATGTTCATGGAAGGGCTGTGTTGACATTAGTTGCTGTCTTTCTAATGCCGTTCTAGTAACTCTCCTGTGAATGTGTTCGATTCTGACATCAGCAGATTGTTGAGTATATATCAAAAGTTACAGTGAATTATTTTAATTATTTCATGCTGTAACAAGACTTACAAAGAAACAATCATGCCAATGCTGGAAAACCAAGATGATGATGATTACTACTGTGTAGTCACCTCTGACCATCTCAGTATGGAATACACATACATCAAGTTCTTTGGATATCTTCTGAGCAACTGTTCATCTGCTGACATCGATGAAGATGATCGTGATGAGCTGATCGAAAGCTACCGTGCCAGTAGACTTTTCTTCACCATAGCGTATTTGATCATTGTGGTGTTCGGACTGTGTGGCAATGTCATGTTTCTGCTAGTCCTAAAACGAATACCGTCAATGTGTACCATCACCAACCTGTACCTTCTAAACTTGTGTGTTGCTGATATCATCTTTCTGACATGTACCACTTGTCTGGAATTTATCGCAATCCTGTTACCAACACAGGACGATCCATTCTGTGTGTTTTGGTCTCTGTTCACCTGCATCCCACTGATGGCATCTTCATTCACCATTGTCTTCATCTGTATTGAAAGGTATTTTGCTATATGTCACCCTTTAAAAGTCAAATCTCTGCATACCCAAAGTCGTGTTGTAAAAGTTGTCATTTTCACATGGATATTCTCAGCCATTCTTAACATCTTTCACTTTATTGTGTGCTTTCACATTTCAAATACTTTGTTATTTTTGCTCACCTTGTTTCAAATTGGACCCTATCTAATATGCTTTGTGATAGTTGTTATTGTATATACTGTCATTATTTGTCATCTGTACAAGTCACAGCCAAAACTCCATGCATCAGACTGCAATGACGTTCCTTCTACTCAAAGTGCTGTCATTCAGAAAGACATCGACAAGAAGAGAGTGGTGAGGCTTCTGGTCCTGACTTCAGCTCTCTATTTCATATTGGTTTTGCCAGATAACATCGACTACATTCAGACAACGATAGTTATTTTAGGTGACAAGGAACCATCACACGGGTTAAAAACTCTCTATCTACACCTAATATTCCGGTTAATGCTGTGTCTGAATTCAGCCATTAATCCACTGGTCTATAATCTAGCCAGTGCTAGGTATCGTCAGGCTTTCAAGAAAACTTTGTCTATGTGTTGCCTCTTCTCCAGCAAGTAACCAGAACTCACAAAGTTACCGAAGAGAAGTCTATTGAGTAATACTATAGTAGTACGATCATTGGTAATCATCACCGATGATATCATAACATTTACTGAACTGAACACTAGAGGGAGACTTTTAAGTCAGTATGTGCATGCGATTGGTTGACACCTTACACCAACCAAACTATATATACTGCTGATTGTCTTCCAGTACAAATTATAATATTGATGGCGAATGAATATGGAAATGAACATAACAGTGAAACTCTTCGGAGACAAGAAGTATTATGAAAGGATTGACATAGTATAATTACAACTTATCAATAATTATATAACAAGAATCGAAACACTGTATAATAAGAAAGATGCATGTAAAACTTGGTAGCTTGGTATTAAAACTGACACAATGTTTTACATAAAGCATTTAAAACAGTTGCTGAAAGTTAATTGAAACAAGTTTGTGGGGCAGTGAGTCAGCCTACTTCATCTTTATACAAGGCATTTTCATCTACTTACTTGTCAGAATTTCTACTGACAGTGTAAAAAAAGATTCTTGGAAGCAATTCCCACATTTTCACTGATGTCTTGTCAGCATTGTCATGGGTGTACTACCGTGGGCAAAAATGTGAGATTCACTTCCAAGACATTTTTTGACACTGAGTAGAACAAATTTTCGCTTGTAACTACCGGTATATGAACACAGAGTCCATGATTGATGAACATTCATTCCTGCTTTAATCTTTGTACATGTACTTGTTTGTGCATTATTAGAAATTTGTTCAAGACCAATGCTTGCATATATGGGAGCTGGAAAATTGTCCAAACCTTCAACAAAAACTTGGTGTTCGCAACATTTCCAAAACTTACTACAAACAGCTGAAGCATTATGCTCATAGAAAATACACTGCATACATTGTACAGTCTGTGACTATCAGTATCAGCATCAAATTGAAGCCAAGACTGCAAACAATTTTGAATTAAAAAGTAACTCCATAGTCTAGCATCAGTGTTAATCCTCTGAGCCAATCTGACACACTACTGACGCACATTTATCTCTTGTGACTACCAAAGTAAAGTTGGTGTTCCCCTATTTCTTACGCTGGTGACTCACAAAAAAAAATAGTTTTATCATTTGTGTGCACAACAAAACATTTTGCCTTTTGTTAGAATGCACACTGGCTAGCATCCAGGATGTATGAATTCACATATTACTTGACAGACAGTGTTGTTTAGGATAGTATATATATCAGTTAATCAGTTCATCAAATTGGCATTGAAATTGGATTTAAGATGAGAAGTAAACAGATAAACAGACAGTACCACAAAGACAAATATAACCAATAGTCTATCATTTGTGTGCACAACAAAACATTTTGTCTTTTGTTAGAATGCACACTGGCTAGCATCCAGGATGTATGAATTCATATATTACTTGACAGACAGTGTTGTTTAGGATAGTATATATATCAGTTAATCAGTTCATCAAATTGGCATTGAAATTGGATTTAAGATGAGAAGTAAACAGATAAACAGACAGTACCACAAAGACAAATATAACCAATAGTCTATCATTTGTGTGCACAACAAAACATTTTGTCTTTTGTTAGAATGCACACTGGCTAGCATCCAGGATGTATGAATTCATATATTACTTGACAGACAGTGTTGTTTAGGATAGTATATATATCAGTTAATCAGTTCATCAAATTGGCATTGAAATTGGATTTAAGACGAGAAGTAAACAGATAAACAGACAGTACCACAAAGACAAATATAACCAATAGTCTATCTGTGTGTACAATGACTGAAATGATATAATCTGACATGATCAAAACAACACATTTAGTTTTATTCCAGAAGCTATGTTCTATTCTGACATTAGCATACACGTGAGGGTTGAAGGAGAAACCCCCACAGTCAAAACAGGTGCTAGACCTTGTGTATACATGTATGTATTATCTTTCGAAGAAATCAGGCTTTATAACAAACTTTGCAGATTGCCAACATTTAAAACTTGTTGGACAAGTTGTCAGCTGCACGTTCTCTATGATGTAACACATAAGCAGCTTAACATTGCAATGATAAAAATCAAATTTTTCAGATTGTGGAAATACAATGTGCACATTCTTTCATTTTGCAAATGTTGTGCATGGAGGTAGAATCACACTACCACCATCCTCCGTGGAAGTCATACACGTAGTTGAAGTTCTTCATTTGTGTCTGAGCAAAGCATATATGTAGTTTCTCATGTGATCACTTGCTGTATTAATATGTGATACCAAGAAATATCAGAAGACTACTTTTGGGTATGTTTCCAGAACTTCAGAGTTACATGAAAACTGTCTCTTTGCAGTTTGAAAGTAACATGTATATGAGTGATCAGCCCTGAAGAATACGTTTAATGGACTTGTGGACAATTTTCAACTGACTGTTTCATCTATACGACTGTAAAGTTGTAAGGTTTTAATTTACAATGGAGTTTAATACAATGGAGCCAATGACCACTGCCAACTACAGTTGGTTAGAAAACAATGGATCAGGTACAAACACGGACGACGTGTATGAAATGCCGATTAAAAAAGGCGTCATTATCTTCTTCATTGCGGCCTTGCCTCTGATAGCAATAACAGGTCTGGTTGGAAACATACTGTTTATGTTTGTCTTCTACAAAGTACAATCTATGAAGACGTTAACAAACTACTATTTGTTGAGTCTCAGTATTGCCGACTCTCTTTTCCTGGGTGCGTGTATTCCATTGGAAGTGTTTTCTTTCTTGGAGGCTGTCAGCGGAGAATCCAGCCTTGCAGTCTGTATCCTGTGGACGTTCTTCAACATGGTGCCTCTGTTTACCTCAATATTCACCATCGCATTGATAAGTGTGGAACGCTACATCGCTATATGTCATCCTCTGCAAGCCAAAAAAGCAGGCAGACACAAACGAATTCTTGGACTGATAATAACAAGTTGGGTCGTTGCTACCTTACTCGCGCTGTTGTATCTTGTCGGCTGTTTTAACATGTCTATAAATTTATACATTGCGTATGCGATATGTCAGATCCTACCATTCCTGTTTTCTTTATTTGTGGTTGTTATACTTTACATTCCTGTAATTCGACAAATGAAGAAAAACACCCTAGCCTCAGCATCAATCCGAAGTTCGCAAAATGCAAACCAGTATTTTAAAGACCGACGTCAGGTAGTCAAGCTGTTACTGATCACGACTGTGGTGTTTTTCGTGTGTATGTTTCCAGATTGCTTTCTGACACTCCAAATGGTACTCGCAGTCCTGGGTCAGCCCGTACCTATACCCTGGGACGTCTACTACAATCTGTTTTTCTTTTGCCGACTTCTCCTGTATCTTAATTCAGCAGTCAATCCAGTTATTTATAATGCTGCCAGTTCTAAGTATAGGCGAGCTTTTAGGAAAACCTTTTCTCACTGTTGTAAGAAAGTAGATAAAGCTCATCCACAGTTTAGAAAGTCTTCCAGTGTGATGTCTAGTATCTACTGGAAGTTCAAGTCCAAGGACAAGAAGAAGGCAAATCTTGGGAATGACAATGATGTGTATATTATATCTGGAAGCAGTACCTTACAATTACAAACAGCATAGTAATATATCAGTGAATGAAAGAAGTGTGAGAAACATTTAAAAGAACGATTATAAACAAAGTCAGATGTCAGTACCTGTCAATAATTTTTGCAAGGGGTAGATGCTAGTCCAAACTTCCTCAGATGAGCAAAGGTATACAGTTTGATGTAGTGAATCAGGGAAATTTGTGTGATTTGTTAAACAGCCTCCCTAATCTCTCAGAATATAGTAAATATACATCATAGCTTCAATGACATGACAGCAGTGCAGATCAACCAATCAATTAGTCTATAGAGCACCAGTTTCCATTTACAAAGTAAAGTTCAGAGGTACTTTTCAGTCTCTGGAGAACAGTTAAGTTGTTAAATTTCTCTTGAAAGCATAAGATGTAGGTGTTTTTTTTTCCATATTTCCAATGCTATTTTTTTCTGTTGACAGTACATGAGAAAGTATGTCCACTTTATGATACAAATTTGTTGTTATTCATGTAATAAACAGTTGGCAAATTGTCCATGGACTATGCTTCATGTCATTCAGATTGATGTCCATCTAATCTCTATTAAAAAAACAACTTTTACAATAGGTTTACTGCTTGAAATATTACTGATTTACCACCCATTACTATTAACACTAATACTATTAATACTATACATATATATTTATTTACTATGTTTTATTATCATCTGAATCACTGTTTTACTACGTAAATCTCTAAGTGTACCTTCAAATGTATCTTCAAAATAATGCATATTGTAAGTTATTTCAACATATGTAAATGTTTAGCTTTTCTGTCGTGATTAAGTCTTGACAAGATATCAAACAGTCTATAAAATATCGTTGAATATGTTCAGCAGGTTTGTGAAACATAGTAAGTACTGGTAGTTTCTATATCTTGATCAGTGCGCCCTCTAATGATAGCCAAAATGTTGTCATTGTGAGTCAAAACGAGAAAAACTAGAATTTCTTGTGACTCACCACATACAATGTAGTAAGAGATAGGGGAACACCAAATTGTGTGTGTCAGTCAGAGTGGCATGTCAAATTGACTTAGAGGGCACACTGATCATGATCTAGGGTTCTGATTACTTATGAGTAACGTTTCACCCATTCAGTAAATTAGAATGCCTGGTCGTGGTACAAGAAGACTATTGTGATAAGTATTTTAAAACTTTGAAACCTTTGCACTTGGTAAATTAATCAACACAAGTGTACATGTAATTTACTAAGTGTCAATCATACATGTATGTTTATGACGTCATATATACATGTATATTCGTTAATGTAATAATGAATATGTACAAACGTAATAAATATGATAATAATAAATATTAAATGAAAATCTACAGGTATGAGGGTGTAGTGATAAATTAATTTTTATGTGTGTGTGACTTCATAATTCTCAGTACCCCAAATAGAATATTACTGCCTAGGTGCATCATAAAAATAATGAACATTCAATTTCTTGGTCAACAACATAACTTCCGTTCCAAGCTCGTCACATGCAGTACTATAGGCAGACTTGAGAATAAGTCGACCTTCTTATTCCATTTTGACCCTCTAGCATGAGATAAAATGCTATTGCAGGTAGGTACCGAGAATTACTTGGTACCAATGAATAAAGTATAGCAGAGAAACATATTATGCTGCCCATGTATGCATATCAGATTGCATGACCCATATCTTAGTTAGTAGGGGAGGTAACAGTAACACAGTACAGGTATATAGTTTCCGAATCTCATCTAAGAAATTGGACAAATGATAGACTGTACCCATGGCAACCAAGTACATTATACTCTCGACTATCTAAATCTACTTAATATGATGACGTCAGAGTGATATGAAAGCCTTCCGGGATTAGTACATGTAGATGGAAATCAGATATGGGTACGTTTAAATTAATTTTAGCATCATGTCTTGAATTACCAGAAATTCAGAACCCTGTCAATTTTAATGTAACTTTTTGGGGGTCATTTCATCAGGGAAATGAATATTTTAGACTGGAGATGTAGATGTAGAAACTGTGCTTAAAATGAAATCACACTTCAAAATCTCTCTCCTTTTCATATGCAAACTTAGGTGTAAAACAACCACCAGACCCCATGATTCTCTCTCCATGGTGTCACACACTGGAAAATAAAAAAGATGTGCTGTCTTGAAAATTAAAAATCCGAAATAAATACCAAAATTTCTTATCCATATGGCCACTTTAAAATGTAAATTTCACAACCACAGACTTTTCTCTCTTGTTTTTTCAAAAGTGTTGACTTGACACTAGAGGGCGTAAGCAGGTTGTGTGACAGTGAGCCGGTGTGGTGCGCTTAGTAATAGTAGTACATTTATTTATAATAAGAGTGTGTGTGGTTCACTGTTGTATGACTGTGGGAAACGTATAGATTGTTTGAAGGTATTGTAAGGAGATTCCTACTGACATTAGGTAGGTTATCTTGATATACCAAATGCTGGGTCACATGATAGCAATGTACAAATGTACATAATCCAATCCCAGTCTCAAAGATCCTGCCATTGTTTCTTCTGCTTGGTATTGAGTGGTTTAATTAGCAGACCAATGACTGAATCTGTCAGACCAACCCATTGCTTAAAAAGTGTGGGCCAGTATCTGTTGTTAGTGCTGTGGCATGCATTGTACACTGAATACATGTGTTGTCCTCTCCCAGTGTTTGATGGCATAATTTCATTAAATTCTTGGCCAATTATTTTAAGTAATTTTTCTTTCGTTGTTGGCAATAATATGGTTGTAGGTCATTTAGATGTATTTCAAGTGACTTTATGTTGTTGGCATGATCTGCATCCATGCTGAAAACTGTAATCCTCATTTTCCATAAGCCAGGGCGCCCTCACACGATACTTCTTTTGAAAATGGCTAAAAAGTAGGTAAATGGAATACATAATAGATATTTATCAAGTGTGTAGATATTTTAAACAGCCTTGTTTATAACCCTTTCTATGAATTCATTAATAAAATCAAAGCACACATCTCGTCAATCTCCTTTGTACCAAGCACGTTCCCACTAAAATCATTGACCAAAAATTATTGTTTTCCTGCAATAACATTATGCCACATAACAATTTTATAATATGACAGAACCCCATGTTGTGCGAGTGCAAGTGTGGTGTACTCGGGGTATTTGCATGAGCGCCTGCAGTGTTCTCTACAGCAGTATACGAGTGAAAGTGCAGCAGAAAAACCCTGCAAGCACAGGTGCATATACCCCAGAGTACCCACACTGGCACTCAAGCAACATGAGGTTCTGTTATTATTACATATATATGTTTATCCGAAACAACAAATTTCTGTAAAAATGACACTAAGCGATCACACGCTTTTCTGAAGAATGAATGATTACATCCTCATTTGCATACTATTTGCATGCAGGTATGTAATAAATTAAATGTTTTCGGTATTGCACTGCAGTGCAAATACCACTAGTATGTGCGTACACCCCAGTGCAAGTAATCTCTGGTCCTATGTAATAATAGATTTAATTCAAAGAAATAGTGCTTGTTGATGAATTTTTATCAAAATGTCGGTTGAAAACTCAGCACTTCCTAAAAATGAAACATTTTTTTGTTTTGAAAATGGAAAGTCCGTATTTGTGCCACTGACACAAACATATGGTTCTGAAGTATATGTAGTTATCAGGAAAGTGCATTATTGCTGGAACTGTATTAATTACATGTAGGGTAATTTTAATAAACCTAATTAAAATGGAGGAGGTTTTTTTGTGATGCATGTCTTTTCTGAAAAAAAAAATGGTGAATTGAATTAGTGCATTTTTCAGTGGACTTTACATTCAGTGAAGCCCTCAATTTGTCTTTCTTTTGCATAAATCATCTAAGCTCCTTTGGTCCCACTTACAATTTCTTGAGTATAAGTGGTCTATCTTTAGCTCTGCTCATACAACTGGCGTCACGACTGTGTTGATGGAATTTTTGACAGTGCCAATGTCTTTATCCCTTTAATGCATAGACAACAGGTGCTGATGACTCATGCACTGCTACTACCACAGCTGCACTGTTATCTTGTAGACTCTTCTATTTTACTACATAAAAAAGTTGTAACTTTAAAAGTCAAAGATAAACAAAAAACGCCTAAAATAATGAAGATATGTCAACGATCACACAGAACCTGTATTCAATCATATTGATTTGATGGAAGTGAAAAGTTGATCTTTTTATGTTAAAAGCCAAGACTGATATGAGATATACAAAATGTACATGCACATCATTGTGTAGACTTCTACTGACTCCTTTCACCTCTATTAACTTAAGGCCTAAAAAAAATTTGCGTGTTTCTGATTATGCTCAATTTTAGAATAGGTGGGGTAGGTAGATTTTTTATTTATTTATTTATTTATTTATTTTTTATGTGTGAGTGACTAGTTCAGGTAGTTATGTTTTTCATTGTTTTCAATATGGTCTCTGTGTGTAACTGGTTTCTTCTCATCAGATGTACAGCCATTACAGATTGGAAGACCAGTTTTATATTGTCTTCTTAAGTTGATGTCAGTTTCCGCATCCACTATTTCTCACGAGACTTCACAGTTTTCGAAAATTTTATTTATTTTTTCCTTGAATATGTAAAAAAAAAAGTTTAGGGTCAGCAGTGAAAAACTAGGTGGGTCAGGTAACCGGAACCAAACAATTTTTTTCAGGCCTAAAAAGAAAGTAAAAATCTGCTTTAAAAAGTTACGCACATTCCCTTATAGTAACCATCAAATTAGAGTTAATTGAAAATTGCCCAGGTATCCATATTTTAATCATATATTTGAAACTTCTGTTTACCTCAATAGCAAACTCTGACTTGTACTAATATTTCATACAACCACTCTCAACTACAAAAAAAAATACTGTGTCAGGCATTTCACTGCTTTGTTCTCCATACATTAACTAAACTTGTGTACAGTCCTTATGACTTGCTAACAAGTTATTAGCAAGTGATAAAGAGTGTATACCATACCATTAAATTCAGTCAATGCAACCAACTTCCCAACGTGTACCATAGACGCTTTCATTTAGGGTCTATGTTAGTACAGTCATTTTATTGTACTCTTGCCTGATACTAAATAATATCAATTAGTGTAGAAAGACAACTTTTTGAAATCAACATGATCTAAAATACGAGTGTATATTTAAGTATTTTGATAAAGTTGGATGTGTGTCCTCAGTAGTTTTGCTAAGGTTGGGGAACCCCAGTGACAGAAATTGGCAAAAATGATCAAACTGGTAGTTTTCAATACATTGTACATGTACCATGGGGTCCATAATTTTAGTAGGGAACCTGGTAAAATGACTCGGGAACGCGGGTAGATTTTATCTCCCTTAACGAAAACACAGGACTGGGTCTCTATATATTATTATGTTCTATTTTATTAAAGGATAGATTTGACCGCTATCACGTTTATAATGAATTTACAGGAAACGTAAATATTTTAAATGTCCATTGGTGATTCATACATCCAATGTCACAAGTGATGGGAAGAAACAGCTGGTTATACATATATATATATGCAATGTGCATGTTCATGTTTGCACTTTACAATATCTAGATTCTAAATTCTTTTTTTTTTAAATAATATCTTTTTCAAAACTTATATCATAATTACTGAAATATTTCGTACTAGTGCAAAATTTGAGAATAATGATATTTTTTAAATGATATTTCTTTTCAGATGACATTGTTGTGTTGAAAGTTGAATGACATTTTATCAGATGCTATTTTCTTTATTGGTTGCAGGTGTTACCTCTGTCTGTAGTGTTTGTTGGAATGATCACGTTTAATAACCTGTGTCTCAAGTATGTTGGAGTATCATTCTATAATGTGGGACGGTCGCTGTCTACTGTATTTAATGTGGTAAGTGTTCACACCTGTTTTCAATTATTACATTACATACATTTGTACAAACAATCAAATATGACATTAAAGCTGCACTGGCTGCAACTGAGGTATAATACTTTTTGATAAATCATGCAAACTCAAAATTGTTAAAATACCAATAATTAGACATTGTACATGTCAATTAGAGGTCTATGTTACATGTAGCTATACGTTGTATAAGTTGAAATCACTATTTATTGGAGTGCTGAATTTTGGGTATGGACCCTAAAATAATTTGATTGGACATCTTGTATAAGTTGAAATCACTGTTTATTGGAGCGTTGAATTTTGGGTGTGGACCCTAAAATAATTTGATTGGACATCTTGTATAAGTTGAAATCACTGTTTATTGGAGCGCTGAATTTTGGGTATGGACCCTAAAATAATTTGATTGGACATCTTGTATAAGTTGAAATCACTGTTTATTGGAGCGCTGAATTTTGGGTATGGACCCTAAAATAATTTGATTGGACATCTTGCACCATACTAATGTGAAGAGCTACATGATACCATCACTTTGAATGACCTTTCTTAACTTGTGATGATATTGATACCTTAGAACAAGTACTGTGATGTTTATATTCTGAAGATAGGGCACAACAATGTGTACTGGTTTATTTACACTCATCCACAAATATTAGTAAAGGAAGGAATCAATTTTGTATGCTGATATGGCCTTTGAGCAGTAGATACATATAAATCAGCAGTATTTAGGACAAACAGAATAACCCTCAGTTTTCTAGGCCCTTCACATTGAAGAATTACGAACCTCTGAGTCTTGCCCACGAACAATAAAATACAAAACCTGGTATAGTGTAAATGTAAGCCATGAACCAGGGCAAACGTTGTGGTGAACAGATGTGCTGACTAAGTTAGAAGTTAGAACTGATCATTATAAATGATACATTTTAGGGTTTACTACTGAGTGATATGTCAAAAAAAATGTTTGGTATAATTTTATATGATAGCCTTAAACTGTACCTGTCACACAGCTAGTGCCCAGTGATGTCAAGTTCTCCTAAACAAGGATACCAATCTTTCTTGTAATTTCTGAACAAAATGATATCAAAACCATCACCAGACCTCAAATGTTGTTATGTTTCCTGGTCTTCAATCAACCAGCAACATCAGGCATTCCTATAGTCTCACAGCTCTCTTGTGGAAAAAAAGGTTCCAGGCAGAATGCTAACTAGTGCCGATTAGCTCCAAATCCTATGCAGTATTGTGAGGAACTCTCTCCCTTCATCCTCATTTCCACTTCCCAGTTGAATGTTTCAAGTAATACAGTGACTGCAATCAGTAGTGGCCATATTGGATTTGTCAGTTATGTTGATAAATAAAAAACAATCATCCAAGGCATTTTATGATGTCAGATAAAAAATCATAATTACATCACACCAGCATGACAACTGAATGAAAATAATTGAATATAACACTATATGTTTATGTTATGGTTCATCTACCATCTCAATGAACAATAAGTTCAAACTTATGTGAAAAAGTGTGTATGTTTATGTTATGGTTCATCTACCATCTCAAACAATAAGGCCATGTTTTTTTAGTTCATCCAATCAATAATTCCAAGTTTATGGTGAAAAATTGTAAGTTTATGTTATGGTTCTTCCATCATCTTAATAAACGATAAGGTCATGCTTATGTTTAAACTGTATGTTTAGTATTTTTTTTGTGTCTGTTCAGGTTGTTACACGATGTACATAGAGGTCGACAGATTATTCATGAGTGTTGTGTGTTCGCACTTTCCATACGAGATATGTAGATGACATTGTGTGCAAAACCAAACACAATTAATATTTTTGGCCATAGGAGGTATTAATGCAGCCAAAGAGCTTAATTAAAATATGACATTATTTTCTTAATTTTCATAATTATCAATATTATTGTTGTTAAAAGTGATGCCAACCCCACATGTACAGTAAGGCATTATTTGTCACCCTTTATGGTCTTAATACTTTACTAGATTTTAATAAATAACTAAACCAAACATTGAAAGGAATAAGTCAGTGGTTCACAGTTAATGCCAGTGTCCTTGGCACTGTAAATTTCATTAATTTTGTTTGTCTTGTAGATTTCAAAAGTACAGAAATAAAGTAATAATCGACAGACTTGTTATTCCTTTATTTCACTTTCAACATATCATTCTTCTTAAAAGTATGCCAGTAATATAAGAAATGTTCACAATATTCAAAAATATAAATATAAATAATATAGGTTTGCAAAACAATTGTCTGGTAAATTTGTAGAAAAAGTTGGTCCTAGACAAGAGAATGGTCCTATGTAATCCATATTGATAAGATATAATGTGAAAACCTGGGATTGAATCATGGCCTTTCATTAAACACATTTTGATAGAGACGGGCTCATATTGATAAAATGGGATGGAGGTGTGAGCCTTTATTCTTTTAGCAAATTTGACCAACCTTGTATATGGCCCTATTATTAATGAGATAACACTAATGTGAGAACCTAGAATGACATCATTTCATAGGTATTTAATTTTTTTTTTTTTAAATGGACTAACATTGTGGTTGGCCCCATTAATGAGATAATACTAATGCAGAGAATGTAGAATGAGATCATGGGACTTTTAACATATTTTGACCTGGATTTTCATTCACCAAATGAAAGAGCCCGACATAGACTCAAATGCTTTAAAGAACTGATAACTATTTATATATAAATATAAGTAGACAAAGAAGTAGCACTGAAATAAAAACATGTAAATCCCATTAAAAACTTTAAAAACACATTCCAATATTTGTCTGTATTCAGCATATCAGTATTTATCACATTGTTAGCACTATCAGCTACATCCAGGAAATGTACATTAAAATCATTCACTTCAAGGACCTGAGTGACTCAACTTATTCACTGTGGGAAATACATTTGTGACTCGCATATATTCTGATAAATGAGAACTAATTTATGTCTATACAAAAACAGGATATCACATCAATTAATTTCTCCCTTATAGCTAATATAAGATCTCTAAGAAACTTGTCAATTAAGTTCTTCTGAGCACAAGATCTCTTAAGAAGCATTATCTGTATGCAAGTGCTTGATGTTGACAGGGTATGTGTCATTGTGGTATTTATAATGAGTGTAGTGTCTGTTGAATTATGATCCTGTTGAAGTGTGCAGCCATACAGCTTTGATGGCCTCAGATGAAGAATGGGCCATAAATGTCAGAGATTAATATCCATGCGTAAATTTTAGTATCATGATATGCTATTTAGTGTGCCACTTTACTCGGAACAGTTTAATGCTGTATTAAGCACTTCTTGGCAGTGCCCTGTCAAGTCTGGCAGAGTTTCCGCTTCTGTTTAACCTCTCGACAGACTTTGCAGTACATTGTAAGCAGATGTAATGGCAAATGAAACAGAAGACACATGTGGACATGTGTACCAGAACTCGTTATCTACCGTTGTAATTCAGAGTTTGTTTCTCGGTGTGTGTTCAGTTGTTGGAATCTTTGGCAATCTGCTTACTATTTACGCAATCGCTACCACTGTGAAATTACGAAGCACTTCTAACATTTTCATTGCTAACCTGGCTGTCGCTGACTTTGCAGTGTGTCTGATATTGGAGCCATTCTACATGGTGGGAGTGATATACCAAGAGTGGATCTTGACGGAAGGACTTTGTACAATGTTAGGAATGCTGAACATAGCCTTGAGAATGGCATCACTGTGCAGTCTGGCATGTATTGCCATCAACAGGTTTATATCCATCACGAAACCAGCAGCTCAAAGTGTCAGTCTGTATTCCACTCAAAAAACAGTTCTGTTATGTGTACTGATTTGGACTTGTCCTCTGTGTATGTCTCTACCACCGATCTTCGGTTGGGGCAAGTATGGTTTCGACAGGAAGGTCTTAAACTGTAAAATAGCATGCGATTCTAACAAGTACTTTTACATAACACTATTTCTTGTTCTTTTCGCAATTGGTGTCATTATCCTGATCTGTTATTCCGGTATTTTCCGACATGTCTGGAAGAGTAAAAAACGTGTGGAACAAGCAGCTGAAATCAGCATACAGCCTCCGAGCAACAACGACAGTTCAACATCGACAGAAAACACTCACCATTCCTCACCACAACGAAAACTTAAACACAGCAGGAAAACGGAGATCCGTATTGCTGTGAATCTGTTTATTGTGTTTATTGTCTTCTGTGTCTGTTGGCTACCGTTTGCTCTGATTAATTTAATCGATACTGAGAGAAAAGCTGACCAGGGTGTCTGGATGGCATGCTCACTTTTTGCGTTCTCAATATCATCTATAAATTTTATCCTGTATGCTCTTAAAAACCATCATTTTACAACAGCGTACAAAAGAGTTTTGACTTTCCGCTGTAGACAGTGGTAGTATATTATATTAAAAATCTCCATTTGCTAAATTCTTGTTCATTTCATCCAGAAGGTTGCCATGCAACTTGGATAGCAAAATATATGAAAATGACTCCATAAAAGAATATTATTTTTCCTCCAATCAGTTAGACCAAAGCTAGCCTGGTATCCATGCAGATGGGGATTTGAATTCTTTATTTCCTCACCCCAGATGGGAAATCAAAAGTAAAAATCTCAAATTGTCCGGATTCTAGGCGAAACTTAATGTTCTAGGTACATGTATAAAGTAATGTAATTTCATGTTTTGTTATAGACTGTCGACAGTCGTTCATGCCTTTCTTGGTACGTTTTATCTAAAATTAAAGTCGTCGCCTCGCTCCGATCCAGGCCGGAGCAATACTATAACCGCGTACTGATTGAACAGCGAGTGCCGGACGCACGAGCCTTCAACACTCACAATTCCTATCGGTATGCATTAGTATTCAGTGCTACGGAGCGAGGCAACAACTTTGTTTTAGATGAAACGTAGCCAAAAAGGCACGAACGAATGTCGACAGTCAAGTTTTGGTATTACAAATTTATTTATTTATTGAACTCCCAATAGATGTATCATTATGCTATTTCTGTTCATATTTGTCATATTTTTTTTTTGTATTTGTTCATTCATAAATACCAAATAAATTAAATGATTTTAATTAGCGCTATTACTTAAGTAGTTTATTACTCATATATATATAAAATTTAGCATTTCAAAATGCAAACTATATATATACATGTAGTTTGATTGGTGGGTAATCCATTGGCGTTTGAAAAAAAATAACAAATTGCTTGTCAAGTCTGACCCCTCACATATTTTAAAATTACACTTAAAACAAAATAACTCATATGGGCTGACTAATGATTGATAGCCAAATTTTGTTGGTCCGAGTCAAAATGAGAAAAACTGGGATTTCTTGTGAGTCAACAACACATAGTAAGAGATAGGGGAACACCAAATTTTGGTGCGGCACTAGAAATTGTGTGCATCAGTGGCATGTCAAATTGGCTCAGAGGGCACACTGGTGTTGACACTTTGTGAATATTAATAATCAGTATAGTCCAGACAATGTACATGTAGTCGCTTGTCAACAAATTATATGAAATTGTGAAATGCTGATTGCATGTGATCACAAGGTGATCATACCCACTTTAGGGAGTACATTTGTGAAATGCTGATAGCAAGGTGATGATTCCTATCTCAGGGAATACAATGATGTAAATATATCAAAAATAAGAAAAAAAATATTGCAATGACAACTACTGTGGCTTTTAATAATAACTCTTTGTAGGTCAAGAACTCTACTATCATAGTGGGTTTATTTAGTTATACCAACTTTAAGGGGAGTCTAACATTTATTGCACCTACATGTAGTAACATTGAATATGTCCTTGACAACTGATATGTACAATCTTGTCAGATTTCTTACTATGTTGCCATGACGATGGAACACACAAAAACAATTACATGTATGTGTTTTTACTGCAGTAAGTGCTATTAAGTAAACATGATAAGTGTTACCGATAACTTGACCTTTTCTGGGGTCATGTTGCCTTTTTAAAGTTTATTTTCATGTTCTGAAACTGACATGAAAGAAACATACTTCTAAATTAAGAATGAAAAGCAAATGAAGACAAGTGTATATTTTTTGTTGTAGTAACTACTGTTAATAATAAGCATTAATAAAGTCTTATCAATAACTGAACCTTTTCTGATGTCGACCTTTATCAATTTATATTCATATTTGTGAAACCGACGTGAAATAAATCTCTACATCTCTAAATGAAAATCGATAACTTGTCGTCGACTAGTCTAAAGGCGTGGTGTACTGTGACACGCAGTGACAGAAAGTACTAGTAGTTTACAAGTGTTTACATTGAAAACAAAATGACTGTCTAATTTCTAAGCTGCTATTACCGTTTCTGCTTACATTCATGCCTGACAAGTAGCTACTGTAGCCAGTTTATTTTTTAAAAAGTAATAACTTTCGACTTGTTTATGACCAATTGAGTAACTCACGGATTAGTGTTTGGATCTCTGTGTTACTGGATAGGTCCTTGATAATATACATGATATAAATTTGTATGTACTTCCCCACAAAATGGTTGTAAATTATCAAATATAACACAGCAGATGCATATGTTGGTTCCCATAGCAGGGATCAGCATTAAAAATATCGCTAACAATGTTTTATGATCCAGAAGATCTTATAGCCATGGCCAGTTGTGTTTATTATGATATGAATATTTAATTTTTAATTTGCATTTTGATTTGAATTATATTTCAGTCGTGTGTCTGGGGATTCATTCAATGATATAACTATACTGGAAGATTGATCATGGAAATGTCAGGCTGTATATTAAGAGAACTTGTTTTTTTAACAATTTATCAATTCATAGTCAGTATAGGAAAATGTTGGGGGTTTTTTTGTGAGATGCACATTTATTTTACTAGTAGTAGATTTACATGACTGTATGTACATAGTAAGAGACCAAAAAGTGTTGAGAGTAGAACAGTGACACAGTATCTTGTGTTGTCCTGTATATTTTTATCATACTACAATATGTGTTACGATACAGTAAGATATACATGACATTGTTAGTGTGCATGTCAGTGTGTCTGTCAAAATCTGTGCTAGTTGTGGTGTGCATGTGTTTGTGTGCACGTGTGTGTCCATGTGTGTGTGGGTGCTTGTGTGTTTGGAGTGTAAAAATTTAATTTCAGTCTGATATAGAACAGTGTATCATTCTGTTCAACTTTCATAGCTTTAATAGCATTACTGACGGTCCAAATAAACCATGGGCAAACCATTCAGTATTTATAATAGTATAATAAAGAGATCACACACACATGTAGCTGTTGTCATTTCCAAATGATATACTGCCCCTTGATATCCACTTTTGAACTTCATACAAGCAGTAAAGTGACTTGAGATATGCACTGAACCAGTGTGAAGAAATTGGATATTTTAGAATTGCAGTGAATGTGGTCATCAGTCACGACCTCGACAGCAACAACACAGATGGTGACTTCATCTAGGGTATCAATGCTTCCATGTTACGATATGGAAACTCTGTACACTAGTTATAAAAGTGATTCCACTCTAACATGCCTCTACTAAGAAAATGGAACAAAGAGGAAACATGGCAACTATAAAGGGATACTTCCATTAAAAGAAAATAGAAGAATAGAAACTATGCACATTTGTTATAAAAAAAGAAGTGGTTTCACTTCAATGTATAAGAAAATAGGAACATGGAATTAAAAGAATGCAAACACGTTATAAAGTGGTTCAAGTTTTTCTTTGACATCATGAGTGAAACTGAAAGAAATACAAACAGATTGTCACCACTTGTATGTTATTTTTCAGAAAATACAACGTCTGCTGCTAGCTGCAGAGTATAATACATGAATTAACATTAATTTTGAATGACAGAAATAAGGCCTGATTACTAAATGTAAAAACTTTGAACCAAAACTGACCACTAAATTCTCTCTATTCTTTCCTGGCAGATATTGTCGTATGCTATATTAAAGCAGACTACGTCAGTGAAGGCTATTATATGCTGCTGTATAATTATCAGTGGATTTATTTTGGGAGTAGACCAAGAAGGTAACACAGGTATGTACATGTACCAAGCTCTGTCACTACGAATATTACATCATGACACTCTCTGGGAACTACGATATGTCTTCATACCATTCCGCGATGGCCACCATATACAATTTGTGTAAAAATTCCAGTCACAAATTAAATGAATAAAAAACTCAATGTCATAGTACATTGTAATAAGATTGTTTATGCAAATCTGTTTTGTATAATGTATCGTAAATACCACAAATATTACTTCTGTTTCTGTCAATAGTTAAGCCAAGTTTTCAGAACAAAAACCAGGATATAGGGAATTAGATGGATAAATTTTATGTACTGGCCACCTGTAACTACATCAGTACATGTAGTTTCCTCTCAAAACCTCTCATTATTTTCTTTAGGAACCCCAGTAAAATGACATGGAAATCCCAGTGGATTTTACCTTCTCACCACCCTTTAAAAATAGCAGCACTATCAATCCTTGTTGATAGAGAAATTGTGAATTTGATGTCAAATAGTGTAAACCTAGTAGGTATTTTTGGATCTAGAAAATTTTATTACAGTCTTCAACTGGTTCCCAAAGAGTCATGTTTATACATTTCTAAGCCTGACGTGCTCTGTGTTTTATATACAGTACAAGAGGACATTTTAGCTTCTATTTATTTTCATGTTTTTGTTTTCCACAAAATAAGTAAAATATAAATCTTTTAACAAAAGTTTCCATGTTAACATGTACATGTAGTAATTATTGTAACTCAAGAAATGTCACTTTGTTTTCATTTCATAACACTTGTTTACATACCATGAGGTCAGCGGTTAAGTTGGTCATCTGGGTGATTCATGTTTATGATTTGTGAATAGTGTACATAGGTTTATATGATTTACCATCACTTGACATTCTTTGCTTGCTGGACGTGAATAATGTACACACCCAGTCAAAATATACAGTAGATGTGTCTGTGGTCCCCTGTAGATAATTTCACAAATGTAATTTTACTGTACATATAATACAGGACTCTAAATACTGTGACATGCCAACATGTGTACCGGTAGTCTTGCTTAGTACAGAGACTCTTCTGACTTCCACAGCCACCATGATAGTCTGGGAGAATGCTTAAGCATTGCCACGTAACTGATTGGAACGAGAAGCGCTGCTCTGAGAAGTAGACCCACAACATGACCTCTGTAGTAAAATCATACAGTGTCAACTCTTGCTTAAGAATATTTTAGGTTAATAATCTCCTATCAAAGATTATTTCACAAAATTTCCAAGATTTGTAAGAGACATACAGAGTTGATGGAAATGAAAATTTTGAATCATTTTTAGCCAGTGAGAATGTGTCCAAGTCCAGTGACTCACCATCATAAGTACAAATCACTTAGCATATGCACCATTTCCACAGACTCTCTGACACCTCCATGAGCTAGAGGAGTCTGGGTAATTGAGACTATACTGAGCTGGCACATAATGATAATCTTTATTTGTATAGTTCTTGAAGTATATAAACACTTGTCTCCCAAGAAGTCCAGTGAGGGCCATCTGTAATGGGATCTGTGTTTAAGGCAGGAGGAAATCGGGAGTATCCCGGGAAAACCTTCATTGTTCAGTAGAGTCAAACTGAACAACACTTTTCTTACTTACAGCGTGGTATTAATTGAATCAAACCCTTGAATGGGTTCAAACCCAACTGCAGTGGTAAAAAGCAAGTAGTTTAACCACTCATCCACCAACAACCCTTAGCAGTAGTCCAGGGCATATCGACTACTAAACATTGTAATCGGCTTCCAACTTTATAAGGTGGTAGTCTAATAGACCAATAGAAATCAATAGAAAATTGTAACTGAAACTGTTCATTGACTAAATCTGACTACCAAACATAGAAGTTAGATCTGAGTGTTTACATTGATATATACACTGAAAATTGTGTACATTGCTTGTGTCTTTTCAGGTGTTCTAAACTACATGGGTGTAGTGTATGGGATTCTAGCCAGTCTATGCGTTTCTCTCAACGCTATCTTCACCAAGAAGGTCCTACCAGCTGTCGATAACAGTATTGGCAAACTGCAATACTACAACAACATCAATGCATGTATTCTATTTATACCTCTACTACTAATAACCGGAGAGTTCCAAGTTTTGTTTTCTTTTGAGAAAATAACCGACACTGGCTTTTGGACTATTATGACAGTGAGCGGACTTATAGGTTTTTCAATTGGCTACGTGACAGGACTACAGATACAAGTCACAAGTCCACTAACGCACAACATCAGTGGTACTGCCAAGGCGTGTGCACAGACCATCATAGCTGTTTGTTATTACTCGGAGGTTAAGACTGTTCTCTGGTGGTTGAGTAACATGATGGTGTTGTTTGGATCAGGGGCATACACTAATGTCAAGAGTATGGAGATGAAACAAGCCCATGAGGCTAACTTGAAAGCTATGAAGGCAGAGGATGAAGAACTGCTTGTCAATGGTAAAGATGATAGTGAGGAGGAAGTGTAAATTGTAAAAAAATGCAGGCAAACAAACACAACATCACACTCTGACAGGATCACAGTAGACAGGCTTATAAAATAGAAACAAAACTAAAACTATTCTTGTGACGTGTTGATATTAATTTATCAATGGATGTAGGTACATTCATAGTAGAATGGTTCAAACTATGGGAAGACACATAGTGTTTTTGGTGTGTAGACTTATAGTGTACATTGTACATCTGTGTGGACTTCAAGTGTTACACTACACTGTTTTTGCTAAGGTTGGAAAACCCTGTTAACAGAAAGGGGGAAAGAGATAAAAGTTGCATGCTAAGGTTGGGGAATCCTGTTAACAGAAAGGGGATCGAAAGGGGTAAATTTCACCTAGTTTCTCATACAAACTACCGTAGTTTTGTTAGGGAACCACAGTAAAATAACTGGGGAACCCTCATTCCACCTGCTTCCCACCCATAACAAACATGTCCACTGTACACTATATGTATATTGATTATACAAGGTGCTTATATCCCCATCACCAAAAAGTTGGCTATCATCCACACAAACTCCTACATGCTGCAACAATAGTTTTGGATTGTGTCAGTCTTTAAGCCTTAGTCAAATAAAACAAAGGATGTTGCAGTCTGAACTATACGGTTCATATACATATGTGAAGTCCTTGAAATATGAATCAAGGAAATTCAAAAACACTCAAGGACCTGTAAAGTCTACGGAAACATTGAACTTGCATTAAACTCCAGGGATACTTAAATTTAAAAAGTGATCACTGGGAATACATGTATGTTTAAAAATTCCTTTCTCTGGAGAAGTAAACATCCATGACAGTATTGAAGTCAAAGTTCAGTCTGTTAGATGTAAAATACTTTAGCATGCCCCTCATTTAGTTTCATTGACTTTGCAAATTTCTGGAAAAATGGCCTTTTTCCTGGATATTTATTTTGATTCAAGTGACTCAAATGAAAGTGTACATACCCTGTAATTATAAACTTACAAAGTTGAAACACTCTCTACCATGTGTGCAAGTCATTATCTACTACTATGGAAATCCAGCTATCAGCAACTAAGATAGACACACACTCAAACTATTGTTGTAACATTCAACATTTCTGGTATTAACTGTCACTGGATGTTGATGGGATTATGCTCACAATAGGGTGGTGTCTCTGATACCTAGTTTTCTCCTCAAGTGACTACACATTCAATTTCAACTTCAGTGTTAACAATATTTTGATTACATGGTTAATTATATCCACTGTCAACCAAGCCACATGCCAGCACCTGCTTCTGTATAATTTATCACACTCTACAACAGTAGTTTTGGTTTGTGTCTATACTTATCTATCCCAGTCTATAGTTGTCTATAAAAAGTCTATTACTGAAGTAAATAGAGGAAACTATGACATTATTCATTTAATAGAAGAGTACAGGGTCAGGTTTAAAAATATGGAGTTTTTGTTTTTGTTTTTTTTAGACCTTATAACTTAATAACCAGTTTCTTTTCTGGTGCATCACAAACATGATAAACACAAAAACAAGACATAAACAATTGTTTAAGAAACACCTTTTTAGCTTTGCAAGGAGTAGAATATATTTTGTTCAGTTTTGAGTTTTCTAACACTATTCACCTTTTGACAGATACCAATTTAAAGTTTTCTTTTTTAGCTCGATAATAATTTTATTTATGTTTATACCGGTGACTTATGAATGGTAATAGGTGATTTTATTACTACAGGTAGGGATGTGCAGTGTACATGTATATTTCTTTAAATTTGGGAACATATCAAGGAGTTCAAAGTTATCGGATTTTTCTTTAAGTGGAGTTCGAATGCCTTGATTGTGAACAATCATCTTGATGACGAAAGTGGTACTTATTTACTCTTCATTTGGCTGGGAAAAAAAACATGTCGTGACCAAAAGTACAAAAATTACAGAGTTTACCACGTATATTTATGAAACTTTAAATTTGTTGTTTCGGATAAACATATGTAATAATAAGAGAATCCCATTCAATGTTAGTTACAGAGTGGGTAGTTGCACTCGTGCTTGTAGCATTTTGTGTTTTCACTCGCTATGCTCATGAAAGTACTGCCACACAGAGAATACTGCAAGCACTCGTGCAAATACCCTTGAGTATGTCTCATTTGCACTCGCACGTCATGGGGTTCTGTCATATTTATGCATACCTGTATGCAAATTAGCATACAATTTTAAGTACATGAATGAAAATCTTGCAAATACAAGATATTATTTTGATGCGACAGTTGCTGTTTTGGTAGACTGTAACTTGTAAGAAACGTTGTGCCACTCCGGCCTCACTGGCCTCCTCTCTCCTTGGGTTGACCGACGTGTGAGGGCGCCCCGTCACAGCGTACCTTGCAGACTACTGAGTCTTGAGTGGCAGTATGGACAGACAGTATGTATACTAATGCTCGTGGTGTTTTCTGCTGCCCTTTTACTTGCTATGCTTGTGCAAGCATAGACTGTGACAGTGGTTTGCCCTCCACTGTCTATGGTAAAAGGATGACCACAGATAACAGCACACAAGCATGTGTACAAATATGCAGATTACACAATACTTGCACTCATGCATTACAGGGTTCTGTCATATTACCGTCAACTTTGTAGACATTAAAGTGGTCATATGGATGACAAATGGGTATTTATTTTGGATTTTTAATTCATAAAATAACTCTACTATATGTTTTACACTTGGAAAAACAATGTGAAACAACATATTGAATCCTTGTTTGTAATTCAGTAAATTACAAAAACATTTTTAAAAATGTGTAAAATACTTGTTATTGTATGTACAGTAACATACTTTTTTTTTACAGTTATTAGCTTTCATAATTGATTGAGTTACAACACACACTTGAATGATGCTATTTCACATAGAGTAACAACGTCTTTTAGAATTCAAAATCAAAATAACTACCCCATTTGTCGTCCATATAGCCACATTAACATTACTTGAATGTTCTTTAATAACTGAATACTTAAAGGCCTTGGATTGTGCACTAGCTGTGAAGTATGTGCTTTTACATTTTATTATCATCATCATCATCACAGAAACACAAAAACACAGGTCAAGAAAACTAAGGGAAGCTAAAATCAGGGACCACCATGTAAACTATCACAGTGTAGGCTAAAAAAGTGTCCTCACATTAGTTCGGAATGCATGCTAAAATTCTTTCATGTGAGTTTTGATTTTTTTTGAAGGGTCTAAAGTAAGATTGCATGTCGTTCTTTGTAGAGTGCAATAATATTATGAAGAGTACACGTTGAAACATAATGTAATATTATAAACAAATTTTTCTTATATCCAATTTAAATTTTTGTTCAATTATTTCTTTTTTGATATTGGGACAGATTGTCCCAAAGTATACAACAATTATGTTACCATACTACTAAAAATGTAAGTTTTTATTACTATTTTTTTTTTAATTTTTATTTTCGTGGTTAGAATTAGAAAGAATAAAACCTCACGGATTTTTGATGAATACTTTTGAAGTACAGGAAGTTCAGATATGTTATACTTATTTATCGATTAAAACCCAAAGGAACAGAGGTCCTTAGATTTGTTGAAAGACCTTGTCTGAAATATAATTAAAATATATGTATATACAAATATTGATGAAATCGGAAAATTCATAATTATTTATCGATTAAAACCTAAAGGAAAAGAGGTCCAGAGATTTGTTGAAAGACTTTGTCTGAAAGATAATTAATAATGTGTGTGTACAAATAATGATGAAATATGATCATTTTATTAAATAGTCAATGAAATATGTGATTTCAGTTCATTTCACGGATACATAGGCTGATGTCATGATGAGGCACACAAGCCGAGTTTACTAGTTTTAGAAGTGAAAATACTTTCATTAACCTTGCTGCAACTATTGTAGTTTAATATTAATGTCCATGCACAACTCTTGTGACAGCTAACCAATCAGAACATGCCTTTTAAACAGCCATTATCCTGCAACCTACTTTAACCAATCAAAACACTCCTTTTGAATTGAACAGCCATTATCCTGCAACATATTTTAACCAATCAGAACACTCCTTTTAAACAACCATTATCTTGCAACCTACTTTAACCAATCAGAACATTCCTTTTAAACCTTTGCTGTGTTGCATCAGTTGCAGCTTTACATACACAACTCCTGGACACCACCATCTTTAAATCTTGGCCTTGTAATGAATCACCTTATTGGGCAATAGTATGAATATTTTATTGATTGCTGCCGTGCATGTGCTATATACAAAATGACCTGTACATCATAGCCAGAATGGTTGATTCAGTGGTTGAAATAACGTATAAAATGAGTTTTCTTATTCATCAACAGGTTGCATGACGATGTCAATTTATGGCCATGTGAGGTCGTGCTACAGAATACGGCATATTTGATATTATAAACAAATACATAGATTAATAATTAATATTCATGTACAATTGAAAAAGAAATTATGTCAAATCCCACATTTCATCATTCATTGTTTACTTAGAAATTATATAAGAATCCTATCAAAATCAAGGGGTTCAACCTAGACTCTATAGTCACTTTACTGTTTGGTGATTTTCGACCGAGTTGTCTTGTCTCTCACCTCGTATATACAAGATGAATGACAGTCACAGAACTCTGTGGAAATCATTAAACAGATTACTAGCAATGTTCAGATGTGTTAAGCTCCAAATAATTGTGTCCAATATTGCAGTAAATTAAATGTGTCATGTACTGCCCCTATGTCTTTTGTTGTGTGCAATGTAATTTGAACAACAAAATGAATGTATTTTCCTGTGTACACTTTATGTATTTTCACACCACATAAATTATGAAGTTTCAATTTGTGGTAATAATCCATGCCATTTCATTGTAAATACCACAGTATATGCATAGAGAGACATACATACATACATACATACATACATACAGACAGACAGACAGGCAGACAGACAGACAGACAGACAGACAGACAGAAAGGCAGGCAGGCAGGCAGATGTACATTTCATCTTGAGTACTTGCCTTCAATATCAATCAATGAATAATATGTTAATATTCTTGCCAGAGAAATTAATGTGATTTTTGTAATGGAACACTTTGAAGATTTTTCAACTGCCAAGTACTTTAAGTCCTGAACCATTGACTCTTCAATTTGACCAAGATTACATCTAGTCTGTAAAGTACACCATGATGGGGTCCCCTCATACATCGGTCAATCCCTTTCATGACAGAGCAAGCCAGTGAGGGCAGTACGACACAACATATCGTAATGTCAAGATTATATCCAGAAAATGTCAAATTTCTCCAAGAGCGGGGTAGGTCAGTTTTAAAAGTTGTCCCAACATGGCGTATCTTGCCGACTAGATGACGTCAAACCCTTGTCAGTCTACAGAAATTACCGTACGTTAATAAGCTTTCATCTTCTAAATGGGAAATTGTCACATCTGAGCCAATGTCTGTACACTGGCAAGATTGAAAAATAAATAGCAAGTGTCATCAGTAATCGTAGGTCATCTATAAACTCATTGTTTATACCATTTTGAAAGTTTTGTATTTTCTGATTGTAATACACACATGTACCACACAAGTGATATGAAGACTGGAAACAATACTTTTTATTTTGTATTACAAGTACTAAACACAGGCATGTAAGATTGTTCCTTTTGGACATTAATATAATATTTTTTTGAAAGGATTTAACCAACAAAGAAGATATCTACAGATTAAAACCACAAATCAAATAGTTTTGTACTGATTTGATTTCATCTCAGCTATGTACTGGCACTTTACCTTCACTTGTACACAAGTTTCCCTTGTAGATACTACTATGGAAATCAAGCTATAGGCAAATGAAGATAGATGCTAACTCCAAACTGTTGTTACAACATGTAATTATTACACTCACAGTAGGCTGGTGTCTCTGATAGCAAGTTTTCTAAAAAAAAAATGGCTGCACATTCAACCTAATTCAGTATTTACACTATCTTAACACTAGTAAGAGGGTGATTATAGGCACATAACTAAATATCGCTAACATTACTAACTTGTGTAATCTGACACATGCAATAACAATAGTTTTAGTTTGTGTCTATCTTAGTATACAGCAGACCGGGGCCACATTTCATTTGCACTATCCTGATTTTGATTCAGCTGAATTGTGGTTATTTCCAGAAACGAGATAGTAAGCCAAATGAAACACTCCTGAATTCAGTTGTAGTGTGGTTGTCATGATTTCAGCAATACATCACCCCAGATTTCAGATTAGTCTGTTGTATTTTGTCAAGCTGTTGCAGTGAAATAGTAAAATAAATTATGTTGATTGCAGTTATCTTTTACACCTACAGTACATTGATACATGTAGAGCGGTGTAAAAGTATATATACTTGCATAATGAAAAGGGACGAGAGTAACCTTTAATACTAGCTACCATTATTTTATTTATTTTTTTGACATGTCAGTTTAAACAACCATTCAAGATCTTACTTGATTCTATTTGTACACCAGTGTCCTAGTGTGTGTCTGTGTCTTGAGTATAACACCTATGTGTATTAAACTATACCATAGAAACTTGGATAAAATACATATCTCTGCCAATGCCAAGGGCGCCCTCAAGGGTAATGCTAGTTATACCAGTTATAAAGCTATGGCACTGGGAACATCCAAAATCAAAGGTATTTATGCCATGGCTTCACTAGAATTTTCATCAAAATCCAGTTCTGGATTAGCATCTCTGCCAAAGTAAAAAATCGAAAAAAATCCATCCATATTATTTTAGAATTGCTGCAAACAAACCGGGAGGGGTAACCTCCATCTAATCTTGTTGACATAGGTACATTTATTTTAGACCAAAAAGTTGTAGACCTATCAGCTCCACCAAAGAAATGTTCACATGACCACCACTGCACTGGTGAACTGTTGTAGAAGCAAATGTTAGCTAAGGTCTACAGTAATCATTATATCACCATTATAACTCAATGCTCTGCCCCCATTGCAACATGAAAGTAGTAACAATTGAAAAATAATGGTATTTTTATAACCTGCTTCTTAGCACAAATCTACTGAGTAAGTGTTAGTAAGATATGTCGTGCCGTTCTGCCCTCACCGGTCTCCTCTCACACGACAGTTGACCGGCGTGTGAGGGCACCCTCATGGTATACTTCACAGACTAAGTAAGTGTTGGAATGGAAGTATTTTCCTACCAATTATAGTGTTACATTTTTGTGGTTTTATAACCATTGGTGTACTAGCCATATTTATATACTAATATTTAGTTTTAGAATTCATATAATAAAATACAAATATTTGTCAATAACTACAATATTTATTATTACTTTAAAAACTGTTCTATGGTGTATATATAAAAATATATTGAGAAAACATGGGAAGTGTTGATTGTTGGTTTCTTTTGATTTACACACGTAAAAGGGAAAATTTGTTACTATCTTTTGGTTATATATGGAGAATTACTTCAGAGTTCAAATTTAATAAACTTTATTATTATGAACAATGAAATTTGAAAAAAATTATTTTTCAGTGTTTGGCTGTGTGTGTGTGTGTATGAAATTGATCAACAAAGTAACAGCAAAGGTTTAAAAGACTTCATTTTCAAGACATATTCTATATTAATTCAAGAGTCCTGGATAAAGGAGGGTGACTTCATCCTCTACAGACACAACAGATTCTTTAAAAAAAATTGTACAGCTGTAAACAAAGACTATCTAGAAAATCAGACATTTGAACAAGAAAATTGGTAGCCTGTTTGGAGGTACAACCAGCTAACAAATGTATCTATCTCAACAGTACAGTAAACAGGTTAGAAAAATGGATGGACCATACTACTTTTAATATAGGGTAGAGTGCCCTCTAGTGACAACCGTTTTGGCGTATTTTTCAATTTCTATAACTTTTTAATGAATTCACGACAGACGGATAATAGATATAGAAGTATATCTATACATGGAAAATGTCAAACTTTTGAAATAATTTGAATATGATGGTCAATATCATATATTGTCTTCTCAGAAAGCTTACCTTTCACAACATCGGTGTAGTAAATTGAATGACGAACCTGCTAACACAACTTCTGAAGTTATTGTGTATATTTCATTTTACTTTGAGGATAAAGATCAAGGTCTCTAACAGTGTCAGTGTAATTTGCTATTTGACCTTGATGAAGGTCAAGGTCAGAGTTTATCCTTTGACAAAGAAGATGCATACACTTGAATGGGTGTCTAGGTGCTAAACTTGCATAATTATAGATTGATTTGCTATTTGACCTTGAAGATGGAGGTCAAAGTATAAGAAGAAATCTTAAAAATTATAATATTGGTGTGGACACTTGAATAGAGTCTCTATGTTTTCGACTTCTTGAGTTATGATTGAAAGGCAAACTTTGGCTATTTGACATTTAAGATGGAAGTCAAGGTCAAAGATTAGAATCATGTTTGCACATTATCAACTAGCCTAGTTTGCACACATTTCTCGCAATATCTCTGTAATCGTATCTCCATACTCTTGTGCTTGAAGCAGAGATGTCACATGGCTATAGTAACCCAAACTCCACAACAGTCGCCCATGAATTGTACAAACGCAATTTAAGAAAATGGGTCCAAATGTTGACATTCCACAGAGGCGATATACCTCCGTTACCTCACACAACCGAGGAGTGGATTTCGTGAAGAAAGACAGGTTTCCTAGATTCGATATGTAAAACAAACGTGCATTCCGATTCCCATGTTCATTATCTTCAATGATTGGTTGTATTAGATCACGTGCAGAGTATCCACAACTTTGCGCAAACATGTTAAACATTGATATGTCGGACCTCTCGAGAGCTCTCTGTGAAATTTTCAAATGGCTTTCTCTGGTAAAGTTGGCTGCTTGTTTCCAGAAATGATCATATACGTTCATATCAGCTGACATTTTCATTATAATATCGATAAGAACCGCATACATTCCATAACTTTGTGCAGGATCAATCGGTGGATTGCAACATTTCCTCGTATTCACTGCAAAGCGGGCTATAACTTCTTGCTTCGACCTTAAGTCACCTCCTTGCATTATCATCGATATTGCCATTGCAGAGGCAGTCATCAGCGTACCATTTACAGTTGCATTGTGTCTGCGACTGGCTTCAATGATTTGGGTAGTCTGCTCTCTGGAAAATGCAAGTGGGATAACTCGACTTTCCTTCTTTGCGTTAGGGTTTCGGGTGATTTCAGCGCCAAATCTTGCAATGTATGCATTGCTTGGACGAGACCATCTTTGGAGCAGAAGAACTAATCCAAATCTAATTCTGTCCCACCATGTCAATTTTTTTATGCCAAGAGCATCAAATGAATGAGGATATAATGGTAAACTCGCTGGAAGTTCATCTGTGCCATCAGCCACCAATGACATATTAGTAACAAGTTCATCAACAAAATACATCATGGACATGCCATCAATGATGCTGTGTGAAATATTAATAAATATTAATGTCTTGTAGCATTTATCACTGTTCTGTTGACCATCATTACAGATCATAACCAGAAGTCGCCACAGCGGACCGTTTACAGTGTCTAACTTTTCTGAATGGTTTACTTCGGTTGCTAAAACTTCCTGCCAGTCATCTTCATCGATCATTCTCACATCAATTATTTCTTCATCCATTGGAATAAAGTAATGCCGCTTCTTACCCATCGAATCTGTGACGTCACCAATACGCATTCGTAGAAGAGGGTGTCTTGCTCTTAGTTGGCGTGCAGCTTTCACAACCAGATCCTCTGTTACTCGAACCCTGGATTCTACGAAGGCTGCGACACAAAGAGTAGTGAGGTTTAACTCCAACAGTTCATTTGTGTTCCATTCGTCAGATGACATTTCTCTTCCCCCATCAACCACACTCCTTCCTTTAGTCTTCTCGTTGGTTTGCCCTTTCAGTTGTTTTCGTACCAGTAGCAGTAGTGATAAAATAAATGCTGCACAAGCAATAACGTAAGGATTATACTCCAGTATATATTGGAAAGACATGTCTGTGAAGATTAATGAATGAATAATCCGTAGCTTATTCTGATGACCTTGCCCAACACAAATGTTGTATCGAATTTTAATACGGGAAGGTACGAGTACGCGTACACATCCCTCTTTCTTTCAAGAATCAGATTAACAATTATCAAGATTTCAACCCGTTAGTGCACTGTTTACAAAATAAGATCGTCACATGATTAACAAAGTCATGTTCAATGTCAAATTATTTGGTATTTTATTTTTTCAGTAGATAGCAGTTAGTTACAAACTAGCGCAGTTTTTAACATGAAACCAGATTCAAAACCATGGACAGTTACAATATGATACCAAGGCAAGTTAGTTAACAATTAAGTTACATACAGAGTCTGACTGTGACCCCTGTACGCACGCAGTATTGATTTGATCATGAAGTAGAAGTCCGGTAGGGTCACAACAGTTGTAATTGACACTGTCATTGTTTGCTGCCAGTTGAACGAATTAATGTGCATATATAAGAAAACCCACTTTAAATTTTCCAACAAAAAAAATACACAGAGCAAAAACACACATTCATGTTTGTTTCCGTCATAATTGTCCTTAATATTACTTACTCAATGGTGTCTCCAAAAATAATGCGACGTACTATGAGATAAAATAAGGTGTCAGTGCGGTCGTACGTATCAAAGCTGTGAGATAAAGCGAACGACAGAATGGCAATTTTTGAAAAAATGAACCGAGTGGTGCTCTATAACCGTATATACTATGTGTACCGAGGCCTAAAACGCACGCCTTTGGAGACAACCACTACAGATAGAGGGTGGGTATATGTTACCTCTAGTCTGTAGTTGTTATGAGGGGCTATGCATACAAATGTTACGAAACGTTACTATAGATCTAGAGACCAAACATTTTATTCAGATATGGGACATTGTACCTAATGTCGTAATATGATTAACAGGAATAGGAAATTAAGAAATGGTTCAAAATGAATATTTTCATTTGTGTAGCATTGCCATAATTATTACCCACTATTGCCATTACTACGGAATCCGCTTTTGAACTACCCACTATCGAATCGTATTGTGGGCATTGGGTGCTCTATAGCACAAAACAGGGGAAGCTGTCAGTAAATCATTGTCAAATACAGCGAAATGTCCTTGGAACCAAAAGGGGTTATAATTAAAGACCTAGCTATACAAATGATGAAGTGCGAGGCCGCTTGGAGACGCTAACCTCAGGTCATGTAGGCTACTCACAAGTCCACAACACTTTGTACTAAAAAAAAGTTGCCATGTAGATTGATCACTACCCCAAAGTGCATGCAAACCAAACAGTTATACTACAATTAAACATGGATTATAATATATACTAGTATATAGTGAGTGACGTCATTGGACACATACAATACAGGATACATACATGTATACCAAACTTAAAAAAAATTGTACAGCTGTAAACAAAGACTATCTAGAAAATCAGACATTTGAACAAGAAAATTGGTAGCCTGTTTGGAGGTACAACCAGCTAACAAATGTATCTATCTCAACAGTACAGTAAACAGGTTAGAAAAATGGATGGACCATACTACTTTTACTATAGGGTAGAGTGCCCTCTAGTGACAACCGTTTTGGCGTATTTTACAATTTCTATAACTTTTTAATGCATTCACGACAGACGGATAATAGACAGATATAGGAGCATATCTATACATGGAAAATGTCAAACTTTTGAAATAATTTGAATATGATGGTCAATATCATATATTGTCTTCTCAGAAAGCTTACCTTTCACAACATCGGTGTAGTAAATTGAATGACGAACCTGCTAACACAACTTCTGAAGTTATTGTGTATATTTCATTTTACTTTGAGGATAAAGATCAAGGTCTCTAACAGTATCAGTGTAATTTGCTATTTGACCTTGATGAAGGTCAAGGTCAGAGCTTATCGTTTGACAAAGAAGATGCATACACTTGAATGGATGTCTAGGTGCTAAACTTGCATAATTATAGATTGATTTGCTATTTGACCTTGAAGATGGAGGTCAAAGTATAAGAAGAAATCTTAAAAATTATAATATTGGTGTGGACACTTGAATAGAGTCTCTGTGTTTTCGACTTCTTGAGTTATGATTGAAAGGCAAACTTTGGCTATTTGACATTTAAGATGGAAGTCAAGATCAAAGATTAGAATCATGTTTGCACATTATCAACTAGCCTAGTTTGCACACATTTCTCGCAATATCTCTGTAATCGTATCTCCATACTCTTGTGCTTGAAGCAGAGATGTCACATGGCTATAGTAACCCAAACTCCACAACAGTCGCCCATGAATTGTACAAACGCAATTAAAGAAAATGGGTCCACATGTTGACATTCCACAGAGGCTATGTACCTCCGTTACCTCACACAACCGAGGAGTGGATTTCGTGAAGAAAGACAGGTTTCCTAGATTCGCTATGTAAAACAAACGTGCATTCCGATTCCCATGTTCATTATCTTCAATGATTGGCTGTATTAGATCACGTGCAGAGTATCCACAACTTTGCGCAAACATGTTAAACATTAATATGTCGGACCTCTCGAGAGCTCTCTGTGAAATTTTCAAATGGCTTTCTCTGGTAAAGTTAGCTGCTTGTTTCCAGAAATGATCATATACGTTCATATCAGCTGACATTTTCATTATAATATCGATAAGAACCGCATACATTCCATAACTTTGTGCAGGATCAATCGGTGGATTGCAACATTTCCTCGTATCCACTGCAAAGCGGGCTATAACTTCTTGCTTCGACCTTAAGTCACCTCCTTGCATTATCATCGATATTGCCATTGCAGAGGCAGTCATCAGCGTACCATTTACAGTTGCATTGTGTCTGCGACTGGCTTCAATGATTTGGGTAGTCTGCTCTCTGGAAAATGCAAGTGGGATAACTCGACTTTCCTTCTTTGCGTTAGGGTTTCGGGTGATTTCAGCGCCAAATCTTGCAATGTATGCATTACTTGGACGAGACCATCTTTGGAGCAGAAGAACTAATCCAAATCTAATTCTGTCCCACCATGTCAATTTTTTTATGTCAAGAGCATCAAATGAATGAGGGTATAATGGTAAACTCGGTGGAAGTTCATCTGTGCCATCAGCCACCAATGACATATTAGTAACAAGTTCATCAACAAAATGCATCATGGACATGCCATCAATGATGCTGTGTGCAATATTAATAAATATTAATGTCTTGTAGCATTTATCACTGTTCGGTTGGCCATCGTTACAGATCATAACCAGAAGTCGCCACAGCGGACCGTTTACAGTGTCTAACTTTTCTGAATGGTTTACTTCGGTTGCTAAAACTTCCTGCCAGTCATCTTCATCGATCATTCTCACATCAATTATTTCTTCATTCATTGGAATAAAGTAATGCCGCTTCTCACCCATCGAATCTGTGACGTCACCAATACGCATTCGTAGAAGAGGGTGTCTTGCTCTTAGTTGGCGTGCAGCTTTCACAACCAGATCCTCTGTTACTGGAACCCTGGATTCTACGAAGGCTGCGACACCAATGGTAGTGAGGTTTAACTCCAACAGTTCATTCGTGTTCCATTCGTCAGATGACATTTCTCTTCCCCCATCAACCACACTCCTTCCTTTAGTCTTCTCGTTGGTTTGCCCTTTCAGTTGTTTTCGTACCAGTAGCAGTAGTGATAAAATAAATGCTGCACCAGCAATAACGTAAGGATTATACTCCAGTATATATTGGAAAGACATGTCTGTGAAGATTAATGAATGAATAATCCGTAGCTTATTCTGATGACCTTGCCCAACACAAATGTTGTATCGAATTTTAATACGGGAAGGTACGAGTACGCGTACACATCCCTCTTTCTTTCAAGAATCAGATTAACAATTATCAAGATTTCAACCCGTTAGTGCACTGTTTACAAAATAAGATCGTCACATGATTAACAAAGTCATGTTCAATGTCAAATTATTTGGTATTTTATTGTTTCAGTAGATAGCAGTTAGTTACAAACTAGCACAGTTTTTAACATGAAACCAGATTCAAAACCATGGACAGTTACAATATGATACCAAGGCAAGTTAGTTAACAATTAAGTTACATACAGAGTCTGATTGTGACCCCTGTACGCACGCAGTATTGATTTGATCATGAAGTAGAAGTCCGGTAGGGTCACAACAGTTGTAATTGACACTGTCATTGTTTGCTGCCAGTTGAACGAATTAATGTGCATATATAAGAAAACCCACTTTAAATTTTCCAACAAAAAAAAAATACACTGAGAGCAAAAACACACATTTTAAAGACATGTTTGTTTCCGTCATAATTGTCCTTAATATTACTTACTCAATGGTGTCTCCAAAAATAATGCGACGTACTATGAGATAAAATAAGGTGTCAGTGCGGTCGTACGTATCAAAGCTGTGAGATAAAGCGAACGACAGAATGGCAATTTTTGAAAAAATGAACCGAGTGGTGCTCTATAACCGTATATACTATGTGTACCGAGGCCTAAAAAGCACGCCTTTGGAGACAACCACTACAGATAGAGGGTGGATATATGTTACCTCTAGTCTGTAGTTATTATGAGGGGCTATGCATACAAATGTTACTATAGATCTAGAGACCAAACATTTTATTCAGATATGGGACATTGTACCTAATGTCGTAATATGATTAACAGGAATAGGAAATTAAGAAATGGTTCAAAATGAATATTTTCATTTGTCTAGCGTTTCCATAATTATTACCCACTATTGCCATTACTACGGAATCCGCCTTTGAACTACCCACTATCGAATCGTATTGTGGGCATTGGGTGCTCTATAGCACAAAACAGGGGAAGCTGTCAGTAAATCATTGTCAAATACAGTGCTATGACATGGTTTTCTTAAAAGCGAAATGTCCTTGGAACCAAAAAGGGGTTACAATTAAAGACCTTGCTATACAAATGATGTAGTGCGAGACCGCTTGGAGACGCTAACTTCAGGTCATGTAGGCTACTCAGAAGTCCACAACACTTTGTACTTTAAAAAAAAGTTGCCATATAGATTGATCACTACCCCAAAGTGCATGCATACCAAACAGTTATACTACAATTAAACATGGATTATAATATGTATATAGTGAGTGACGTCATTGGACACAAACAACCACACATACAGGATACATACATGTATACCATGGAGGTAGAAGGACTTATGAATAATTCATGAATCGTGTTGAACATATCATGCAAATATCTTGTAGATACTACTATGGAAATCAAGTTGTAGGCAAACAAAGGTAGACGCCAACTCAAACTATTCTGTTGCAACATGTTATTGTTACACTCACAGTACATGTAGGGTGGTGTCTCTGATAGCAAGTTTTCTAAAAAAAAATGGCTACACATTCAACCTAATTCAGTATATACATGTTCACTATCTTAACACTAGTAAGAGGGTGATTATAGGCACATAACTAAATATCGCTAACACTACTAACTTGTGTAATCTGCCACATGCATTAACAATAGTTTTAATTTGTGTCTATCTTAGTATACAGTATACAGCAGACCAGGGCCACATTTCATTTGCACTATCCTGATTTAGATCCAGCTGAATTGTGGTTATTTCTGGAAACGAGATAGTAAGCCAAATGAAACACTCCTGAATTCAGTTGTAGTGTGGTTGTCATGATTTCAGCAATACATCACCCCAGATTTCAGATTAGTCTGTTGTATTTTGTCAAGCTGTTGCAGTGAAATAGTAAAATAAATTATGTTGATTGCAGTTATCTTTTACACCTACAGTACATTGATACATGTAGAGCGGTGTAAAAGTATATATACTTGCATAATGAAAAGGGACGAGAGTAACCTTTAATACTAGCTACCTTTATTTTATTTATTTTTTTGACATGTCAGTTTAAACAACCATTCAAGATCTTACTTGATTCTATTTGTACACCAGTGTCCTAGTGTGTGTCTGTGTCTTGAGTATAACACCTATGTGTATTAAACTATACCATAGAAACTTGGGTAAAATACATATCTCTGCCAATGCCAAGGGCACCCTCAAGGGTAATGTTAGTTATGCCAGTTATAAAGCTATGGAACTGGGAACATCCAAAGTCAAAGATATTTATGCCATGGCTTCACTAGAATTTTCATCAAAATCCAGTTCTGGATTGGCATCTCTGCCAAAGTCAAAAATAAAAAAAAATCCATCCATATTATTTTAGAATAGCTGCAAACAAACCGAGGAGGGGTAACCTCCATCCAATCTTGTTGACAAAGGTATTACTTAATGTACATTTATTTTAGACCAAAGAGTTGTAGACCTATCAGTTCCACCAAAGAAATGTTCACATGACCACCACTGCACTGGTGAACTGGTGCAGAAGCATATGCTAGCTAAGGTCTACAGTAATCATTATGTCACCATTATAACTCAATGCTCTGCCCCCATTGAAACATGAAAGTAGTAACAATTGAAAAATAATGGTATTTTTATAACCTGCTTCTTAGCACAAATCTACTGAGTAAGTGTTAGACAGTAAGATATGTCGTGCCGTTCTGCCCTCACCGTCCTCCTCTCACCCGACAGTTGACCGGCATGTGAGGGCACCCTCATGGCATACTTCACAGACTAAGTAAGTGTTGGAATGGAAGTATTTTCCTACCAATTATAGTGTTACATTTTTGTGGTTTTATAACCATTGGTTTACTAGCCATATTTATATATTAATATTTAGTTTTAGAATTCATATGATAAAATACAAATATTTGTCAATAACTACAATTTTTATTATTACTTTAAAAACTGTTCTATGGTGTATATATAAAAATATATTGAGAAAACATGGGAAGTGTTGATTGTTGGTTTCTTTTGATTTACACACGTAAAAGGGAAAATGTGTTACTATCTTTTGGTTATATATGGAGAATTACTTCAGAGTTCAAATTTAATAATCTTTATTATTATGAACAATGAAATTTGAAAAAAAAATATTTTTCAGTGTTTTGATGTGTGTGTGTGTGTGTGTGTGTGTGGGTGTGGGTGTGTATGTGTGTGTGTGTGTGGGTGTATGAAATTGATCAACAAAGTAACAGCAAAGGTTTAAAAGACTTCATTTTCAAGACATATTCTATATTAATTCAAGAGTTCTGGATAAAGGAGGGTGACTTCATCCTCTACAGACACAACAGATTCTTTAAAAAAATTGTACAGCTGTAAACAAAGACTATCTAGAAAATCAGACATTTGAACAAGAAAATTGGTAGCCTGTTTGGAGGTAAGTACAACCAGCTAACAAATGTATCTATCTCAACAGTACAGTAAACCTGGTTAGAAAAATGGATCGACCATACTACTTTTAATATAGGGTAGAGTGCCCTCTAGTGACAACCGTTTTGGCGTATTTTTCAATTTCTATAACTTTTTAATGTATTCACGACAGACGGATAATAGACAGATATAGAAGTATATCTATACATGGAAAACGTCAAACTTTTGAAATAATTTGAATATGATGGTCAATATCATATATTGTCTTCTCAGAAAGCTTACCTTTCACAACATCGGTGTAGTAAATTGAATGACGAACCTGCTAACACAACTTCTGAAGTTATTGTGTAAATTTCATTTTACTTTGAGGATAAAGATCAAGGTCTCTAACAGTGTCAGTGTAATTTGCTATTTGACCTTGATTATGAAGGTCAAGGTCAGAGCTTATCGTTTGACAAAGAAGATGCATACACTTGAATGGGTGTCCAGGTGCTAAACTTGCATACTTATAGATTGATTTGCTATTTGACCTTGAAGATGGAGTTCAAAGTATAAGAAGAAATCTTAAAAATTATAATATTGGTGTGGACACTTGAATAGAGTCTCTATGTTTTCGACTTCTTGAGTTATGATTGAAAGGCAAACTTTGGCTATTTGACATTTAAGATGGAAGTCAAGGTCAAAGATTAGAATCATGTTTGCACATTATCAACTAGCCTAGTTTGCACACATTTCTCGCAATATCTCAGTAATCGTATCTCCATACTCTTGTGCTTGAAGCAGAGATGTCACATGGCTATAGTAACCCAAACTCCACAACAGTCGCCCATGAATTGTACAAACGCAATTAAAGAAAATGGGTCCAAATGTTGACATTCCACAGAGGCTATGTACCTCCGTTACCTCACACAACCGAGGAGTGGATTTCGTGAAGAAAGACAGGTTTCCTAGATTCGCTATGTAAAACAAACGTGCATTCCGATTCCCATGTTCATTATCTTCAATGATTGGCTGTATTAGATCACGTGCAGAGTATCCACAACTTTGCGCAAACATGTTAAACATTAATATGTCGGACCTCTCGAGAGCTCTCTGTGAAATTTTCAAATGGCTTTCTCTGGTAAAGTTGGCTGCTTGTTTCCAGAAATGATCATATACGTTCATATCAGCTGACATTTTCATTATAATATCGATAAGAACCGCATACATTCCATAACTTTGTGCAGGATCAATCGGTGGATTGCAACATTTCCTCGTATCCACTGCAAAGCGGGCTATAACTTCTTGCTTCGACCTTAAGTCACCTCCTTGCATTATCATCGATATTGCCATTGCAGAGGCAGTCATCAGCGTACCATTTACAGTTGTATTGTGTCTGCGACTGGCTTCAATGATTTGGGTAGTCTGCTCTCTGGAAAATGCAAGTGGGATAAATCGACTTTCCTTCTTTGCGTTAGGGTTTCGGGTGATTTCAGCGCCAAATCTTGCAATGTATGCATTGCTTGGACGAGACCATCTTTGGAGCAGAAGAACTAATCCAAATCTAATTCTGTCCCACCATGTCAATTTTTTTATGTCAAGAGCATCTAATGAATGAGGGTATAATGGTAAACTCGGTGGAAGTTCATCTGTGCCATCAGCCACCAATGACATATTAGTAACAAGTTCATCAACAAAATGCATCATGGACATGCCATCAATGATGCTGTGTGAAATATTAATAAATATTAATGTCTTGTAGCATTTATCACTGTTCGGTTGGCCATCGTTACAGATCATAACCAGAAGTCGCCACAGCGGACCGTTTACAGTGTCTAACTTTTCTGAATGGTTTACTTCGGTTGCTAAAACTTCCTGCCAGTCATCTTCATCGATCATTCTCACATCAATTATTTCTTCATCCATTGGAATAAAGTAATGCCGCTTCTTACCCATCGAATCTGTGACGTCACCAATACGCATTCGTAGAAGAGGGTGTCTTGCTCTTAGTTGGCGTGCAGCTTTCACAACCAGATCCTCTGTTACTGGAACCCTGGATTCTACGAAGGCTGCGACACAAGTAGTAGTGAGGTTTAACTCCAACAGTTCATTCGTGTTCCATTCGTCAGATGACATTTCTCTTCCCCCATCAACCACACTCCTTCCTTTAGTCTTCTCGTTGGTTTGCCCTTTCAGTTGTTTTCGTACCAGTAGCAGTAGTGATAAAATAAATGCTGCACCAGCAATAACGTAAGGTTTATACTCCAGTATATATTGGAAAGACATGTCTGTGAAGATTAATGAATGAATAATCCGTAGCTTATTCTGATGACCTTGCCCAACACAAATGTTGTATCGAATTTTAATACGGGAAGGTACGTGTACACGTACACAACCCTCTTTCTTTCAAGAATCAGATTAACAATTATCAAGATTTCAACCCGTTAGTGCACTGTTTACAAAATAAGATCGACTACATGATTAACAAAGTCATGTAAAATGTCAAATTATTTGGTATTTTATTTTTTCAGTAGGTAGCAGTTAGTTACAAACTAGTGCAGTTTTTAACATGAAACCAGATTCAAAACCATGGACAGTTACAATATGATACCAAGGCAAGTTAGTTAACAATTAAGTTACATACAGAGTCTGACTGTGACCCCTGTACGCACGCAGTATTGATTTGATCATGAACTAGAAGTCCGGTAGGGTCACAACAGTTATAATTGACACTGTCATTGTTTGCTGCCAGTTCAACGAATTAATGTGCATACATAAGAAACCCCACTTTAAATTTTCCATCAAAAAAATACACAGAACAAAAACACACATTTTAAAGACATGTTTGTTTCCGTCATAATTGTCCTTAATATTACTTACTCAATGGTGTCTCCAAAAATAATGCGACGTACTATGAGATAAAATAAGGTGTCAGTGCGGTCGTACGTATCAAAGCTGTGAGATAAAGCGAACGACAGAATGGCAATTTTTGAAAAAATGAACCGAGTGGTGCTCTATAACCGTATATACTATGTGTACCGAGGCCTAAAAAGCACGCCTTTGGATACAACCACTACAGATAGAGGGTGGGTATATGTTACCTCTAGTCTGTAGTTGTTATGAGGGGCTATGCATACAAATGTTACTATAGATCTAGAGACCAAACATTTTATTCAGATATGGGACATTGTACCTAATGTCGTAATATGATTAACAGGAATAGGAAATTAAGAAATGGTTCAAAATGAATATTTTCATTCGTCTAGCTTTGCCATAATTATTATCCACTATTGCCATTGCTACGGAATCCGCTTTTGAACTACCCACTATCGAATCGTATTGTGGGCATTGGGTGCTCTATAGCACAAAACAGGGGAAGCTGTCAGTAAATCATTGTCAAATACAGTACAATGACATGGTTTTCTTAAAAGCGAAATGTCCTTGGAACCAAAAAGGGGTTATAATTAAAGACCTAGCTATACAAATGATGTAGTGCGAGGCCGCTTGGAGACGCTAACCTCAGGTCATGTAGGCTACTCACAAGTCCACAACACTTTGTACTTTAAAAAAGTTGCCATATAGATTGATCACTACCCCAAAGTGCATGCATACCAAACAGTTATACTACAATTAAACATGGATTATAATATATATATATAGTGAGTGACGTCATTGGACACAAACAACCACACATACAGGATACATACATGTATACCATGGAGGTAGAAGGACTTATGAATAATTCATGAATCGTGTTGAACATATCATGCAAATATCACGAATTGTGTTGAACATGTAATGAATATATCATGATTAATCTTGTTGATGAACTTATCATGAATACTCGGAACTATATTGCTCGACTATTGTGGTTAGTCTGATTGATGAATAATACAAACTATCTGTTTTCACAGGACTGTTTACCATTCATTTATCACATGTATATCCTGAAACACGTCATGTTACCTTGGTTTCCCCATTGGATACATGTGATAGAACCACAGGGAGCTCAGGCTCAGTTAGTTTTGTTTACAAATACAAACAAACAAGTAAACAAACAAGCAAAACACAAAAACAAACAAACAAACAAATAAGTAAGTAAGTAAGTAAACAAACAAACAAACAAACAAACAAACAAACAAACAAACAAACAAACAAACAAACAAGCAAACAAACAAAAACAATTAAACCGACAAATGAATAGATACATACATGAGTAAGCAACAACAAACCAACGTAACGAACAAACAAACACTACCCCCACAATTGTCACCATTATAAATCATCCTATAGGGGGATTATTTGTCGAGTCTTTCAAGCCATATCGGCTTCTTCACGAAGATTTACTGGCTCTAAAATCTGTTCCGTCATTGACCTGAACATTTGGAATTTTGCACAAACATAACCAATTTAGGATACTTTGAAATAATATGTGGCAAACACTGTGACTGAAAGTGCCTGACGAAGCCTGTGTCTAGATATTGGATATTCAATGTTCATGTATATAGTTAGTCTAGTTCCTATATATTTTTGTACATCTAATGTATGATAACTACAATCATCTCCGTTAGAAGTCCCAAATTGATTTATGGTTGAGATCAATAGATAGTTCAATGTCGGGTAAAAACTAAATTCTTTTAGTGTGGGGTGGGGTTGAGAGGAGGTCTTTTATAATGAAACCCCAATACAAACATTTCTAAAAATGTCAGATTGAAAAATGGGAAAAAAGTTTGTTATGCATGGCACTAAAATACATTTATTGTGCCAATAAAAGGGCTATTTTTCCTCTGTACATACTGGCTTTGTATTCATAGCACTACATAATACTACATAGTAGATTTGAAATTGATTGTGCTGTGTGCAGCAATTTTACCAATTTAGTTAGAAGGGGATGGGGAAGGGGTTCTGAGGCCTTACTAAAAGAATTAGTTTTTTTACCTACTGATCTCACCCCTAATGTGTTGATTTATCATACATGTACAAACTATTGAACTGTTACTTGACATAGCTACAGTACGAACCTACATGTCTAATCAAAAAATATTTTTCTGTTTTTGAGTTTCACTTCTTCTCTGATACCTGTGACCATAACCAAGTTTAATACATGTTACCAGGCTACATGTGAAACCCCCTTTTCTCTTGCTATTATTTTACACCATAAACTACCAAGAAACAAATATATTCCAAGGTGAACACAATATTAATCGGATTCTAGGAGAATATATATTTTGTGAATGACTGATAAACAAAGTTATAAACACAGACTTGTTTGATGATGATCTAGTAAATGGCTACTTACTGTACCGGTAGCCAGGACTTCTATAGTACTGACACGGTGCAAAGTTATGAGGAAAATTAGATTTTACATCTCCCCTGGAATATCTAATATCCACATTGAGTGATGACTTTATACTGCGAGTAAAATTTTGTCAGCAGATCATAATATTACATTTCCTTGTTGGTATTAGAATGTATTTATTTTCAAGGCTATCATGTTTCCAGCAATATACTGGACAACAGAGCCAATAGTAAGTGAATTGAATTAGTAATCTAGTTTAGAAACTGCTGTAGTACAGAAAACATTTTTATGACATTTTTTAGCACAACTGAACCTGTGTGTGTGTAAACAACTTAAAGTCAAAAAAAGCTGAACCGATTGCCATGATATTTGGTGGGTCCATTACCTTGGGTGTCTAGTTGGGAAATTGTTCAAATCAAAATGATCGCATCACAGGTGTGTGATTTGGGTCAGATAATGTGATTTTGGTCAAAAAACTTAAACTCAGAAACTACGCGGCAGATTGGGCTGATATTTGGTGGGAACATTCTTAAGGGGGTGTTAAGTAAGATTTGTTCATGACATGATGATTCCATCAGTGATATGCAAATTAGGGCTAAAAATGTGTCTTTTTGGTTAAAAATTTATAATTACAAAACTACTGAGCAGATTGGGCTGAAATTTAATGGGAATGCATCTAGGGATGTATGGATGAAGAAATATCAAGCATACACTGATTCCATGAGTGATATGCAAATTAGGTGTAAAAATATCCATTTTTGGTCAAAAACTTATATCTCAAAAAGTACTTGGTCACCGAGTCTGAAACTTGGTGAGATGATTTTGAAAGTTTTATTCTGCAGATTTTCTTCAAAACATTTTGACAAAATTGGCCCTAGCGACCATGACCACGCCCTTAGCAACAACCAAATGGCAGTATATTTTGGCCAAATAACAACATCATCAAATGAGTAAACATTCAAAAAATGTATGCAAATACCCTAGCAACCATGACCACGCCCATAGCAACAGTCAAACGGTCGTGTATTTCACAAAGATAACAACAGACATAATAGACAATTGAATAAACATTCAAAAAATGTATGTAAATTTGCCTAGCAACAAGACCACACCCATAGCAACAGCCAAATGATCACGTATATTGCAAAGATAACAACAGGAATACAATAACAATGAATAAACATTCAAAAAATGTATGCAAATGTGCCCAGCAACAAGACCACGCCCATAACAACTGCCAAATGATCACACATATATTGCAAAGATAACAGGATTAATAGACAATTGAATAAACATTCAAAAATGTATGTAAATATGCCTAACAACAAGACCACGCCCATAGCAACAGCCAGATGATCACGCATATTGCAAAGATAATATCAGGAATTCATACAGAAGTGAACAAAAACATACAAAAATGTATGCAAATATATCTAACAACATGACCACGCCCATAGCAACAGCCAAATGATAGCATATATCGTAAAGATAGCAACATGGTTGGATAGGCAACTGGATAGTCATTCAACAAATGAACACTTATTGTTAGCATGGACTACCATATGGATAAACATTTTTAAAAACTGTACAGTTGTGCTACAATGCCATTGGCGGTATTTTTAATCTCTATTTTGTAACCAATGACAATTATCACATTTCATTATTCAAAACCTTTCAAAACTATTTTTATTAAAATTAGCAGTGTGGACAATGAATGGGGGGGGGGGTGGAGTTTTGAGTCAGTGCCATGATTAAACTGAACAATTATGAATAGGACAAACAAGTGCCTTGAGGAGTGCAAACATGTACATGTATGGAAAGCCACAGCTGTGTTAAGACTATATGATGTGAACATATCTTTATATGACGCAAACAATTCATTATGAGAGACAGTTTTTGACATGGGTTTACAAGTATATTAACTCCATTTATAATTTTGTACTTGATAATTAGCTGAATCAATCAATATTAATAGTTCACTCAATCTAAGTGATATCCTAGAACTTTTGGTTACTAAACCATGAATAGTTTCTATGTCCGTGAACAGACAACCATATTTCTCATAGGGTTCCTATCTAAAGAGCTTTATACATATGAAACAATGGATTTTGGTTAGGAATTTACCAGATACACTACCAATTACTGAACATGTAACATGTAAAATTAACTATGCAGTGTGCGGTATTATGCTTTGAGAATAGAGTGTCTTTTGCAAGAACAAAATGAGCGTATCTTGTCAACAGATGGGGAGGGGGGGCTTATTGTGTTTTTATTATTTGGCAGAGGTGGGGTTTGGATTGTTTTGTGGACGAATTGCAGGGGGGTCACTATTTTTAAGTTCAATATGGAACAAAAAGTCACTGGCCCACCCCCAGCTGTAAAAACTGATTGCTCCCTTACGGTGTCTGTAGTGATTAAAGACTATAATTGTGACAAGTGACTGTGTGTCAAACCCTTGTTGTCTACAGAAATTACCGTACGTTAGCTTCATCTTCTATGAATGGGAAATTGTCACATCTGATCCACTGTCAGTATACTGCCAAAGTTGACAAATTACAACAATGTTCGACCAACTGTATCTGATAGCTTGTCTCAAGCAGTGCTATAACTATCTACTAGCACCAAGTTTCTCTATTGATCACAGTGTACTCTGTTACTCCCTGATGTTTAATTGATGTATTAGATACAGACACCAAACCTCGGTAACTGTAAGAGGCACCAAATTTGAAATTTGTTACGTCTGAAGTTATCAGTAATGACGCACACAATTGCAGCACATCTTTGACCTGACAGGTGCAGCCATCGAGTCATTTCTCTGAAATTATTACAGAAAGTTAAAACATAACTAATAAACACCTTTTACATAATGCTATAATGTTTGATTCAAGATTGGAGGGGAAAGTGAAAGCTGTTCGTATCTACCCTCTCACTGAGATATTATACAACCTGTCCTCCCGCCAGATTTGCCTGCCCACTGCCCGCTCCCCACAATTTTCGCCAATGTTTCCGCCCTCTCCGCTACCCTCTACCCTCTACCAAACATATGGCCTCTGTTAACTATTCGTTAAAGCCCTAATGTTAAATTTACTCAGGATGCTATTTGATATACTCACAACAAAACAGTTTCTCCATCTAATATAAACGTATTAAAAGTTTTCAGTTGACATATTACATTGTGCTGCAATCGAAATGCACGATGACACACGTGGTCAAAAAATAATTATTGTATTATACAATTAATTTACATCCTGTGAATATTGTAAAAACAATAGTAAAATTTGTTCCCTAACTTCCTGAAAAAACATTGAAAACTGCCTGCTTTGCCCACTGTTTTTTCCCATTCCCCATATCTTACAGCTTAAATATATGTTGCCCGCTGAAATACCGGGCCTTTTTCCCTCCCTCTGGCCAAGCTTGAAAATTACCAGCCCACTGAAAAATTGTGTACGAACAGCTTCGTTGGCTGCATGCACCTGATCTGACCGTTACTAATTTCTGTACAAAAGACATATACCCATTTTGGTAACGTATGAATATTTATTTTGCAGTAGTTTGTTGTTCATACTTTGATTGGAAGGCAATGTAAAAGGGAAAATTTGTTAGTATCTTTTGGTTACATATGGAGAATTACTTCAGCGTTCAAATATAATAAACTTTTATTATTATGACCAACGAAATTTGAAAAAAATTATGGGGGGTATAAAATTGATTGACAAGTAAAAGTTTTTCAACAAAGTAACAGCAAAGGTTTAAAGAATTTATTTTCAAGACACATTCTAAATTAATGCAAGAGTACTGGATAAAGGAAGGCGACTATTTATTCTCTACAGACATTTAAAAATGTGTACAGCTGTAAACAAAGACTATCTAGGAATCAGACATTTGAACAAGAAAACTGGTAGCCTGTTTATGGCGGTGTCGAGATACATCGTTAGCCCTTGGAGAAGACAAGGGCTTGGAAGTACAACCAGCTAACAAATGTGTCTATCTCAACAGTGCAGTAAACAGGTTAAAAAAATAGGGGACCGCACTACTTTTAATATTGGGAAGAGCACCATCTAGTGACAACCATTTTGAAGTATTTTCCAATTTCTATAACTTTGTTAATGCATAAATTACAGATAGATAATTGAAAGAGATATAGATGGACTAAATTTCCAGACAATAATATTTAGTCATATATTGAGATATGTTATATAAAAATTTTCCGTTATCATAGTTATTTCAAATTTGAAATAATTCTTCTAAAGAAAACAGCATGCTTCCCTTCCCTTCAACACTAATGGTTGTTAATTGGTGGCTAAATTATGGTCCTACAATTCGCTGGTTAACGTTAGTTCATAACATTTACTTATTTGTCTATTTAACTAATTATTTGAAGAGGGTAGTCCTTTCACCTGTATGGGCTGCTCTCCTAACTAATAACATCATTCACTCGAATTACAAAATGTACGTCTATACATGGAAGAGTTCAAACTTTTGAAGTAATTTGAATATGGAGGTCAATGTCTATGGAGGTCAAATGTAAGCTGTCATCTCAGAAAGCTTACATTTGACAACACTGGTGTAGAAAATTGAGTGAAACCCCTGCTAACACAACTTCTGAAGTTGTTCTGTAAATTTCAATTTGACTTTGAGGATGATGGCCAATTCAAGGTCCCTAACAATGTCAGTGTACACATTTAAGCCATGTCTCTAGGTATAAAGCTTTCTAAGTTATTGAGTAATTTGCTATTTGACCTTGATTATGAAGGTCAAAGTATAAGAAGAAATCTCACCCTCACCAATGATAATATTGGTCTGGACACTTGAGTAGAGTCTGTGTGTGTTCGACTTCTTAAGTTTTGATTGAAAGACAAAGTTTGCTATTTGACCTTGAAGATGGAAGTCAAGATCAAAAATCAAGGTCTTAGATAGAACTCTTATTCAGTCATCTTGATACTATCTCATGCAATTTGTCTGCATAGCTACAGTTAAGAAATGGTGTAGTTCCTCTCACCCTCTCTTCTAAAAAAATGTTAAGCCCCGACAAATGAAACTCAAGCATTATTCTAGCCACCCCTTCTGTCACTACACTACAGTGGAGATACACGGTCATATGATACAATGATGCATAAAAGAATCCGTGATAGCCAACTACAATAATACTCCGAACGAGATTACTTTACACAGGATGTGGATTTCACATGCATAAGGAGATGTCTCTAATAAGCTCTAACCTATACAGGGAGGTACTTAGCCAGACACCTTCCATCTTGTTTTGGGAGAAAGACAATTATCACCTTGATTGCTACTTATTGGAAGGAGACAACTCCAAAGGTAAAAACAAATTGAAAATAAGACAGTGTAGAAGGCCATTTAGAGGCATAACATATCAAACCATAGACATAATTTAACGTTTTACAATGCTTGAATATGGTAATAAAATACCAGAATTGAAACAGTTATGCTATGCATTACATATTATCTGGAAGTGTATTTTGTTGTTGCAAAGCTGAAAGATATTTTGTGGATGTGCACTTGGTAAATGACTTCTCCTGAAGTTTAATTTGGTTAAAATCAATCCCGAATAAAGAGCAAAATATTTGAAGACTTTCAGACTTGTGATGGCCCATTGACTGCACAGCCCACTCCAATGGTCGTAAACTTTTGTTAAATTCTTTTTAGTGCAGATTGGATATGCAACAGCTTAATTTAAACTCAATTCATGCTTGTATGCATCATCAGAGCCAAGTAAACCACTGTATAAGATACTATATAATTTGGAATAGACTCAAATGTATATTGTTACAAGTAGTATTCAGAAAATATAAAGAAATATCCTTGATTTTGAAAAAAAAATGCGAAGCCCGCATGAGGATATATTGCCCTTCACCAAAAAAAATATATGGGTAGGTTGAACAGCTTTTTCATTTTTTCTGGCCGAATGTCGTATCTTTCAAAGTAGTTGCCGAAAAGATGTCACATTCAAAGTAAAAAAAATGGATGGTGCTTTCTCAAATAAGTAACACAACAAAATAATCATTTCCTTTACCCAACTCCCAAAACTGTTATGGCCTCGTTTATGTCGGAACCCAAGGTGAACTCAGTGAATTCTCCTTGTCATTATCATGATAATGGAAATTGAAGTTTGGATTTTGATGTCGAAGGTACAGCTCTGTTTACAAATTGAGGGCCATTGTTTCCATAGCAAATTGTCGCTTCAAAATGAATTGCGGAATAACGCTAGTGTCAGTGTGCAATGAGATAATTATATAAAACAACATTTTAAACAAAGACAACGTTGAACACAATTATTGAAAGTGGATCTTCAAAGAGTAGATCTTAACCTGCAGCTGCAGCTGCCCCACTTGCCCCCCCCCCCCCCCCCCCCGCAGGCTACTGTACTGGTGTTTGACGTTTGGTTGAAAATGGGTTGTGGGTATTTGAGTAATGGATATGTGATATTTATTCCAAATATCGGCAATTATTACAAATATCGGTTGTACAAAGCTTGCTTCCCAAAATGGTAGGGATGACTTAGATGAGATTATGACACGACACAGTAGGACTCAAATCGAGGGAGGAAACGGTAGCTAGAGAAGTTGGCCAGCTGTACCGCGCGTGGCCAGCCAGCTACTACTATTAGAGAACTCGCGACCAGTAATGAAAACGTACTATAAATGTAATGTATATCCACAGTCCATTATAAATGGATGTCTTTTTTTACTAAAAGCAAGTGGTTTTTCTTTATGAGTTATGTCAATTAATATAACTATTGAATCTTATTTTGTTTGTATGCACACTCAGATCGTTACCAATTATGCTGCCTTGCAGTTTTAGGCCTAATAAACAAACTTGTGTGGTTCCAATTACGCTCACTTTTACAGGGGTATAGGTATATATATATATATATGTATATATATATATATATATATATATATATATATATATATATGTGTGTGTGTGTGTGTGTGTGTGTGTGTGTGTGTGTGTGTGTGTGCGTGTGTGTGTATATATATGTATATATATATATTTATATTAGACGCCTATATATATAGCTAGTTCAGGTAGTTATGTTTTTCATTGTTTTCCACATATGGTCTTTGTGTTATTGGTTTCTTCCCATCATAATGACAGTTATTACAGATTTGAAGAACAGTTTTATATAATTGTCTTTTTCAGTTGATGTTTGTTTCCGCATCCACTATTTCGGGCGAGACAACACCATTTTCGCGATTTCGTTAAAAAAAAGGTTTAGGGTCGGCAGTGAAGAAGTAGGTGAGGCCGGGTAACCGGAACCACACATTTTTTTAGCTAGAGAAAACCCTCTTTCCTTGTATCAACAAGCGAGCATACAAAGGTAGTGAATGGAGAATACGGCCAATATTCGTAGCAACATTTTTCGACGGTTAATATCTGTTACTGGTATATTAAATCCTCATCTGAGATCCAGGCAACATTAAGCTGATGCGCCATGGGACGAACAACAGTACTGTTAAAAATCACTGACCCAGTAAAGCAATTGGTCCCAGGCTAGCGGTAAAAGCGTTAGGATATGTATACATGTTTACCAAACTTCAATGACTTCAGTGTATTATCTATGTTTTACACTATATATATATACTTATTACCTCCCGTAAGGGTACGGGAGGTATTAAAAGGGGAATAGTTGTCTGTATGTATGTGTGTGTGTCTGTCTGTGTGTGTGTCTGTGTGTGTGTGTGTGTCTGTCTGTCTGTCTGTCTGTCTGTCTGTCTGTATGTATGTCTGTCTGTCTGTCTGTCAGTCTGTCTGTGTCATCATTTGCTAAAAATCGGCTGGCTCAATTATAATGAAATTTGGAATATATAATCTTTAGGGTAATGGCTAGACCTGATAAGGTTTTGAGCCAGATCTGTTAATGTTTAATTAGAGAAATTTGCGTATTAATCAACTAATCAAGCAATATCTTAAGACTTCATACTTCAATTTCAATATGATTAAATTTAGTATATTCGTTAAACATAACAACATACATTTGTCCTATAAAATTTGGTGTTGTACCTTACAGCGTTAACGAATAATTTGCATAATTATTTTTTTTTGGTAATTAGTTTGTATCTTAAGAATGCATCCTTCATATTCAACATAATTTAGTACATACGCTAACCATGAAAAAACACATATGTCCTGTCAAGTTTGTTGATGTACCTTTCAGTGTTCATGAATAATTTGAATAATTAATGATTCTCGGTAATTAAACTATATCTTACGACTGCATACTTCAATTTCAATACAATTCAGTACATACATTAACCATAACAACTTGTGTATGTTCTATAAAGTTAGTTGAGGTACCTTACAGTGTTAATGAATAACTTGCATAATTAATGATTTTTGGTAATTAGGCTATATCTTAAGACTGCATGCTTCAATTTCAATACAATTTAGAACATTAGTTAAACATAACAGAGTGCATATCTCCTATAAAAGTTGTTGATTTTGTTTGAAGATTTAGTGAATAATTTGCATAATTATTTATTTTCAGTAATTAGGCTATATAGACTGCATACTTGAATTTCAATATAATTTAGTACATACGTTAACCATAACAAAGCGGATATGTCCTATAAAATATTTGATATAGCTTAGTCAGTTTTAATGAAAAATTTGCATAATTAATTATTGTAGGTAACTAGGTTGTATCTTAAAAATGCAAGCTTCAAATTTCGTATAATATGATACATATATCAACCATAATAATACGCACCTGTCCTGTGAAGTTTGTTTGTGAATAATGAACGATATTCAGTAATTAAGCAGTGTCATGCAATCTTCAAATTCCGTATAATTTGGCACATACATTAACCTAAGAAAGCACGCTTGTCCAAAAACAAAACCTATTAACATAGGTTTTTTTTTGGTTTAATGAGTTATTTGCATAATTAGTGATTCCCTTACGGGAGGCATTCAGTTTAAATCTGGTTTTCATTTGTAATACGTGTTGTATATGACGACACACACAGTTTTGATAAACTGTTTTGATTTCTGATTAAAATGCCTTTACTTTTATTGGGTACATATAGTAGTAGCACGTATACCCCGGGACGTATACATACAGATATTGCAATTTAGATTGAAATTTATTCCACCAGAAGAGAAAAATATATACACAAACTTTGAAAGCAACGGATAGAACATTTCTGGTGAGGGCCATGGAAATAGTTCGTAGGAACTAATCAATGTCCATGGACCGTATATGTAGATAATAAATACAAATTTGGGCTGGTACGAGTTTCACAATAACAACAAAAATACAATTCTTAGTAAATAAAGCGAAGTGTTGGTGGCAAAAATAAATGGAAGCTTATAAACGTAACAGAAAACAATAGTAAAATAACAACAGGAAACAAGCACAAGATACATCCTGCGTGTCTGAAATTAGAAAATTGATAATTTTGTTGCATTGGTCGGGTTATAGAACCATGTTTACACATTATCAACTAACCTAGTTTGCACACATTTCTCGCAATATCTCAGTAATCGTATCTCCATACTCTTGTGCTTGAAACAGAGATGTCACATGGCTATAGTAAACCAAACTCCATAACAGTCGCCCATGAATTGTACAAACGAAATTACTGAAAATGGGTCCAAATGTTGACATTCCACAGAGGCTATGTACCTCCGTTACCTCACTCAACCGAGGAGTGGATTTCGTGAAGCAAGACAGGTTTCCTAGATTCGACATGTAAAACAAACGTTCATTCCGATTGCCATGTTCATTATCTTGAATGATTGGTTGTATTAGATCACGTGCAGAGTATCCACAACTTTGCGCAAACATGTTAAACATTAATATGTCGGACCTCTGGAGAGCTCTCTGTGAAATTTTCAAGTGGCTTTCTCTGGTAAAGTTGGCTGCTTGTTTCCAGAAATGATCATATACGTTCATATCAGCTGACATTTTCATTATAATGTCGATAAGAACCGCATACATTGCATGACTTTGTGCAGGATCAATCGGTGGACTGCAACATTTCCTCGTATCCACTGCAAAGCGGGCTATAACTTCTTGCTTCGACCTTAAGTCACCTCCTTGCATTATCATCGATATTGCCATTGCAGAGGCAGTCATCAGCGTACCATTTACAGTTGTATTGTGTCTGCGACTGGCTTCAATGATTAGGGTAGTCTGCTCTCTGGAAAATGCAAGTGGGATAACTCGACTTTCCTTCTTTGCGTTAGGGTTTCGGGTGATTTCAGCGCCAAATTTTGCAATGTATGCATTGCTTGGACGAGACCATCTTTGGAGCAGAAGAACTAATCCAAATCTAATTCTGTCCCACCATGTCAATTTTTTTATGCCAAGAGCATCTAATGAATGAGGATATAATGGTAAACTCGCTGGAAGTTCATCTGTGCCATCAGCCACCAATGACATATTAGTAACAAGTTCATCAACAAAATACATCATGGATACGCCATCAGTGATGCTGTGTAAAATATTAATAAATATTAATGTCTTGTAGCATTTATCACTGTTCTGTTGACCATCATTACAGATCATAACCAGAAGTCGCCACAGCGGACCGTTTACAGTGTCTAACTTTTCTGAATGGTTGACTTCGGTTGCTAAAACTTCCTGCCAGTCATCTTCATCGATCATTCTCACATCAATTCTTTCTTCTTTCATTGGAATAAAGTAATGCCGCTTCTTACCCATCGAATCTGTGACGTCACCAATACGCATTCGTAGAAGAGGGTGTCTTGCTCTTAGTTGGCGTGCAGCTTTCACAACCAGATCCTCTGTTACTGGAACCCTGGATTCTACGAAGGCTGCGACACAAAGAGTAGTGAGGTTTAACTCCAACAGTTCATTCGTGTTCCATTCGTCAGATGACATTTCTCTTCCCCCATCAACCACACTCCTTCTTTTAGTCTTCTCGTTGTTTTGCCCTTTCAGTTGTTTTCGTACCAGTAGCAGTAGTGATAAAATAAATGCTGCACCAGCAATAACGTAAGGTTTATACTCCAATATATATTGGAAAGACATGTCTGTGAAGATTAATGAATGAATAATCCGTAGCTTATTCTGATGACCTTGCCCAACACAAATGTTGTATCGAATTTTAATACGGGAGGGTACGTGTACACGTACACAACCCTCTTTCTTTCAAGAATCAGATTTTAACCCGTTAGTGCACTGTTTACAAAATAAGATCGACTACATGATTAACAAAGTCATGTACAATGTCAAATTATTTGGTATTTTATTTTTTCAGTAGATAGCAGTTAGTTACAAACTAGTGCAGTTTTTAACATGAAACCAGATTCAAAACCATGGACAGTTACGATATGATACCAAGGCAAGTTAGTTAACAATTAAGTTACATACAGAGTCTGACTGTGACCCCTGTACGCACGCAGTATTGATTTGATCATGAACTAGAAGTCCGGTAGGGTCACAACAGTTATAATTGACACTGTCATTGTTTGCTGCCAGTTCAACGAATTAATGTGCATATATAAGAAAACCCACTTTAAATTTTCCAACAAAAAAATACACTGAGAGCAAAAACACACATTTGAAAGACATATTTGTTTCCGTCATAATTGTCCTTAATATTACTTACTCAATGGTGTCTCCAAAAATAATGCGACGTACTATGAGATAAAATAAGGTATCAGTCCGGTCGTACGTATCAAAGCTCTGAGATAAAACGAACGACAGAATGGCGATTTTTGAAAAAATGAACCGAGTGGTGCTCTATAACCGTATATACTATGTGTACCGAGGCCTAAAAAGCACGCCTTTGGAGACATTAACCACTACAGATAGAGGGTGGGTATATGTTACCTCTAGTCTGTAGTTGTTAAGAGGGGCTATGCATACAAATGTTACTATAGATCTAGAGACCAAACGTTTTATTCAGATATGGGACATTGTACCTAATGTCGTAATATGATTAACAGGAATAGGAAATTAAGAAATGGTTCAAAATGAATATTTTCATTCGTCTAGCTTTGCCATAATTATTACCCACTATTGCCATTACTACGGAATCCGCTTTTGAACTACCCACTATCGAATCGTATTGCGGGCATTGGGTGCTCTATAGCACAAAACAGGGGAAGCTGTCAGTAAATCATTGTCAAATACAGTACAATGACATGGTTTTCTTAAAAGCGAAATGTCCTTGGAACCAAAAAGGGGTTATAATCAAAGACCTAGCTATACAAATGATGTACATGTAGTGCGAGGCCGCTTGAAGACGCTAACCTCAGGTCATGTAGGCTACTCACAAGTCCACAACACTTTGTACTTTAAAAAAGTTGCCATATAGATTGATCACTACCCCAAAGTGCATGCAAACCAAACAGTTATACTACAATTAAACATGAATTATTATGTACATTGTAATGAGTGACGTCATTGGACACAAACAAACTCACATACAGGATACTTTCACCATGGAGGTAGAAGGACTTATGAATAATTCATGAATCGTGTTGAACATATCATGAAAATATCACGAATTGTGTGTTGAACATGTAATGAATATATCATGATTAATCTTGTTGATGAACTTATTATGAATACTCGAGACTATATTGCTCAACTACTGTGGTTAGTTTGATTGATGAATAATAAAACTATTTGGTTCAAAACGAATATTTTCATTCGTCTACCGTAGCCATTTATTACCCACAATTGCCATTACTACGGAACCCACTATTGAACTACCCGCTATCGAATCGTGTTTTGGGGCATTGGGTGCTCTATATAGCACAAAACAGCTAGATGGTAATTTAAAGTACAAAGTACTGTGAGCAGCCTACATGACTTGAGGTTGGCGTCTCCAAGCCTCGCAATGTATCACATCTATAGCTAGGTCTATAATTATAATCCCTTTTTGGTTTCAATGACATTTCGCTTTTAAGAATTCCATGTGTCATTGTACTGTATTTGACTAGTACAAATGATGCAGTACGAGGCTTGGAGACACTCACATCATGTCACGCAGGCTACTCACAAGTCCACAACATTTTGTACTTTAAAATTTTGATCGGTCACTATCCCAAATTGCATGCAAACCAAACAGATATACTACAATGGAATATGGATTATAATATATGTAGTGAGTGATATTGGACAAAAACAACCTCACATTCAGGATACATATACCGTGGAGGTAGAAGGACTTATGAATAATTCATGAGCCATGTTGAACATATCATGAAAATATCACGAATTCTGTTGAACTCGGGACTATTTTGCTCAAATATTGTGGCTAGTCTGATTGATATCGATGAATATACGTGTGATAGAACACTTGACAGTGTGTTTATTTTTGATGGAACAAATGCATCTTCTTTGTTGACGGTGCATTGTACTCCAATAGCTTGCTTTATATTAATACTCGCATTATGCATTGCAATTCGACAAAAAGTCAACGCATTTAATCACGTAAACATCTCATCATCGCAAGTTGGCATAATTTATTGCATGTTGTCATTGAATGATGCCGTCACATGGAAGTGCATAATCCCAAACAGTAAACTCGCATTACAGTATCTCATGATGTAAGTAAGTTATAATGACAGTATTTCATTGTGTAACTGCAGTATGTCATTTTCGTATTGCAGTATTTCTTTGTGTAACTGCGGCATGTCATTTCCACGTTGCAGTATGTCATTGTGTTTTAAACTGCAGTGTCACTCTCGCATTGCAGTATTGCATAGGCGAATTGTGGCAGGCATTGTACGCCTCTCTCTCTGTCTCTGTCTCTGTATGATCTCTCTCTCTCTCTGATCTCTCTCTCTCTCTCTCTCTCTCTCTCTCTCTCTCTCTCTCTCTCTCTCTCTCTCTCTCTCTCTGAAATTAGCTGTAGTTTGGTAATGAATAATGACTCGACTGTAGCAGTAGCACATACAATTTTAAAAAAGATAGCAAAGGTGAGGTTGACTATCTTTAGCCTCGTTTTAAGTCTCATATCAGTTCGTGGTTCCTCCAGACGTGGGAGGAAAATCAAAACCATGTATCGCCTCTAGACTGTAAAAATATATTGACAAATCTGAATAAAAGAAGAGGTTTGCTGTACGTTGAGGTAGTGCTTTATGATAAGCAAACGAAGTTTGGAACTTCACGCCTCTTGAAAACGTCGCCGGAATAGCACAGCATTGCTAGGGCAAAAGATTCAAAATGTTTGAAACTCCTATAACTTTGGTTATTTCCCATGATACCTCACCCCCCCCCCCCCGTGTATAAAATTTTTCTTGTTGAAATAGCTAGTCTGTAAGATACGACGTTTCGTGCTTGCCACACTATCAACTATCAGTCACAAATTTGTGGCCGATGCCGTAGAGGGCGCCCCGACACGGCGTACCTTAGTACAGATTACTTCTTATATGGAAGCATACTCATTTACATTTTGTATTGTGCGGGTAACAGAAAAATAAGTTGTTGTCTTATCACGAAGACAAATAATAACTTACATCTCGTATCACGTGCATTTTATTTGGGGAAAGTTACAATTACTCATAGCAACAAATGAAATATTTTAAATATTGTTCTCTGGTCTTTCTAGATCACCACTTTATCAACAAGAGAGAAGACATCACAAAACATGACAAAAGGTGACTTTGCAAAACTGTTTTCCCTTCAACTTTCAACACTATGTATTCCTCCACATCAAATTGTAATCTTATTAAAATTTTGGAAGGATAATGGTATGTACGTACGTGATATATCAATATAACAGGAAATTTGTGTTCACCAGATGCAAAACACCCCCCTCCCCCGAGATAAAGACCACCACCCCTAAATGATAGGATAACATGTACTACTGTTTATGTTTATGTTCTGGGTCACCTCCCTCTTTCATACAAGCTCCTGCAGCTGATGGTTGAGACGATACTGTGTTATCTCCAATAAAACATGGTCCAAGTATCTGTTCAACAGGTAAATATGGTGACGTCACTACTGGTTCCAGCTGGATTGTTTTCTCAGTCGATGTCATGTGGGATGGGTCAAAGTGTGAATATCTGTACTGCAAGTTCAACGATACATCACATATGTCACACACAGTCAATTTCTCTCCAAATGACTGCTCAAACGATGAGTCTTTCGATGATGTAGAGGCCGGGTCATTGTTGCCATGGTGACGATGTATCAGTTGCTGTGGTAACAATTCATCCAGGCCAAGTAACTGTTCAGGTTTTCCCCCTTCTCCAACTGCAGTATTGAACTCTGCCCAAGTCTTTACATTGTCCTTACTGAGGTTACTCATTTTGTTCTGCCGCTACGTGCTATCGATATTAGAACTGGTGATGCATGACATATCGTTAAAAAACCAAATGTATATCGGCTTATCGCTTGTCTGTCTCTTCTTACATGTAAATCGAAAATCCAGGTAACCTAAAGTCAAAATCCATGCTTCTGTCCCTTTTCTGGTTCTGAATTCGAGTCACAAACTACGATGGACTGAGCGAAAGGGCCGGAATATGCACCACAATATCGCAAAACTTTCTGCAAAAATTTGTCCTACCCGCGAAGTGGCATCGACCTTTGACCTAAGACCTCCTACTGACCTACCTAACTCGACGAAGATTTGTAAAACTTTTATCGCCAGCTAGTACCTGTATCGGAAGACTAGTATTGTTGGAATAGTCCGCTCTTCATTACTCTAAACGTAGCAGAAGAACGTTAAACAAGAAGTTTGATCCGTACTGACTGTATTTCTGAACCTAGCAACTGCGCGTAGTGCCGAGGAGTTCGAACACTGATTTTGATGACGTCATGGTTACCTGTGTACACATTGAACAACACTAAACGGACCGAAGATGGCTTCTGAATCGGCTAGTCAATCAATCAACGGGCGAATACAGGTAAATTCACTTGCTGGCTGATATTTTAACCGTATAATTCAGCTATGAAAGTATATCGAAAATACCACAAATGAAAATAATCACTGACATAGAGTTGATTTTTGATCAAATTACCGTGCGGCGATTTAATTAACACGTAACTGTTAGTGACTGACACTCGACTTGTACGCCAAGCATATGCTGATTTTTAAAATATATTTTAGTATTTCATGTTAAGTCATAGTTAACACTACAGTTTATGTATACTAATTCTCATATCACTACATCCCATGGGTACACACTCAGACCGTGACGTCATCTACGACTATAGACTTCATATGTTGCCAAGGACACGTTTATTGTTATTCGACAGCTGTAATTAATTAAGGCCTCACAATGACCCAATAAAACCATTGAATAAATGCATGAACGACCTCGCTAGAATGCAGGTTAATTAAAATGAAGTCCTAATAAAATGTTGTTAAGGCACATACGTGTACTGATTAAGGTCAAATAATCAAACGTGTGCAATCTATATGTTATATGTATCCCAGTCGATATATACAAATGTCGCTATATCATGTATTCAGTATGTTTATTTTAATAACTAATATTTATGAAATTATGTCTTTATTTAATTTGGATTTTTTTTTTGTCTTTGTGCATCACAGAGTCTTGAACACATTAACATTGAAATTTCCATTATGCAATAGTAGCCCAGGGTCTTGAGAGCTCTACTGAAATCAACATCTTATTCTTACCCAGATGCATACATGTACATTTCAATCTTGTAATTGGTGTTACTACAGGATCCCATGTAATCCCAGTTATCAGAATGCTGTGACTGTGTGATGTCATCAGCTTTATTGTGTTCTAACGTCTAGTGAAATTTCTGCTGTTTTTCACTGTTTAGTGTGAAAAAAAAGACCCAGTAACTTTCAGTAAGTGGTCTTTAAATCCAATTGTCATGGCAACATATGTTTTATACCTGCAGAGTATATTACAAGACATTGATGCTGTGTCAAAGAAAAATTCTACATTGATAAAAGATTTGGAGACAATTGAAGGGAAAGCCAATGAACAGGATGCTACACAGATGATTGATAGCTTAAAAGACCATCTTAAAGCCTCAACTGAAACAAACTTACAGGTAATGTGTACATTTCATCACAATATTGCAACAAACTTACAGGTAATGTGTACATTTCATCACTATATTGCAACAAACTTACAGGTAATGTGTACATTTCATCACAATATTGCAACAAACTTACAGGTAATGTGTACATTTTATCACAATATTGCAACAAACTTACAGGTAATGTGTACATTTCATCACAATATTGCAACAAACTTACAGGTATTGTGTACATTTTATCACAATATTGCAACAAACTTACAGGTAATGTGTACATTTCATCACAATATTGCAACAAACTTACAGGTAATGTGTACATTTCATCACAATATTGCAACAAACTTACAGGTATTGTGTACATTTCATCACAATATTGCAACAAACTTACAGATAATGTGTACATTTCATCACAATATTGCAACAAACTTACAGGTAACGTGTACATTTCATAACAAGATTACATTTCTCCTTCATTGTTATAAATTCCAGTGTAATGTAAATTTCTGAAACCAGGAGAATTGAACACAGACATTATCCTTGGATATACCAGTCACGTCAGATATCACAATAAATTTAATGAAGCTATTTTAACAGTAACCCATGGTATCACAAAATATGTAACATACTATTTAACAATAACCTAAATTACCGGTAATGTCAATTTCCGATATCACAAAAAAATACAACACAGATATTGTAACAATAACCCAGTGTGTATAAAAATTTCAGATGTCACATATTGCTGCGTCAGTGCAGAAAGGTCTTATCTGCTATGTAATTGTATGTATAGGCAGAGATGACCTTACTTCTCTGACGCAATATAATGCAAAAAATATATTTCGATTATAACCTAATATCAATTTCAGATATTGCAAAAAATACAAACTATTTCAGATATCATAACCCAAGAAATAGAAGACAGATATTTTACTAGTATCCTAACATGAATTTCAGATATCATAACAAAAATACATCCTAGATATTTTGATTATAATTTCATAAATTTCAGATACAGCAAAAAATACATCATAGATATTTTTAACGTCAATTTCAGGTAGTGTAAAAAAAAAAATCATAAATATTTTAGTTATAACCAATGGTGCAGATAACCTACATGGTCAGCCACCCATATCATCTGTTTATTTCATGATTGCTAATTTAACAAATTTACTTTGTAGTACAGTATGTTTGTTAATGTCAGTATTTGTTAAACAAGTTAATAATTGATCAGCATATAATTAAAGACTATATAATTAGTGAGATAAATGTGAGTTACTCATGCTTACAATGATACCAATATGAAAGGGATTTTCTAATGATTGTTCTAGTTTGTCACATGTACAAAAGAAGTATACATGTAATGTAGAGAAGGTATTGCAGAAGGAATCGCAGATCATTTTATATGGTGTTCAGTAGACCAAATTCTCCATGAACAAAGTATAAAGGGACGCCATTTCCTCTTGAAAGCCTTCTTAGCAAAAATGAAAGTCAAACACAAAACCATTCCATTTTTAGCTCCGCTGTCAGCGAAAGCTGAAAGCGTAGCTTTAGGTATAGGTGGGTATTGAGGTATAGAGAGTAGAGTGAATCATAGGTGTCCGTCAAACTTTTATATTTTTACTATCTACTCCGGAAGTGACAGTCGGAATTCTTCGATATTTGGTGTGCATGTTCCCTGGGGGGAGGCTATTCAGATTTGTTCATGCCAAGTTGATCTGTGCCATTTTCAATTTTTTATGATTTTTTTTCATAAAATGTCATTTTCATCAACTCCTTGAAAACCTCTTATTAGATTGCTTTGATATCTGGCGTGTTGATGCGCAGGGGGTAGCTTACTCAGATTTGTTAATTTCAAGTCAGCACATCCTCATTTTTATTTTTTATGATTTTTTTTTTGTAATTTGAAAAAAAAATGAATATGTTAATGAGCATAATGACCGACGCCATATTGGAAATCAGTCGACGAGACTTTAAGTAAACTGCCACTTTTCAAAAGACACTATTGACGTCAAACAAGCAATGTAATATGTGCTATAGTCATAATTCTACGCATTGGGCGCCCAAATGACAAGCGTTTGTTCGAAACAGGGTTGTAAACTTCAAATCAGTCCGCAACATCCTCATTTGCATACTCTATCCTGATTCGACCAGAAGCTGAAGGTGACCTCATTTGACCGAGCGATTTTCCACAGCAAGTATCTTGAGTATCAACACAGGACGTTCTTGGTACTCACTAAAATCACACTTCAGACCCACTATAAAAGTGTGATGTTTTCAGATAACATGTAACTTGTGGTTAATTCTATATTGTCGTGCAATTTGGAATGACAGTGAACCAGAATTCAGACAACTTGCGTAAGGAAGGGCATGCCAGACATGCGGTTGAAGTTATGGCCGACAGTTCACATGTAAAGTTAAACGACATGAACGTGTCTTGCCTTTCCAAAATGCAAATATTTGGCAAGTAAAAATAATTAAAATAATTACAACTTTAATTTGGCTTCAGACTTTGCATTATGTTTTGCGTATCTTTCCCCGTTTTACATGTAAATCCGAAAAGGTTCTCTCTCATCATGTCATCAGTGTCAGTGATCATACCGCGCGGGGCTGCTTTGAGTACGAGCGAAGTGAGGCATGTTGAGGTATTTTGTTGAGAATTATAAATATTGCGAAATGTCAAGTACAAGGTTTAAATACAATGGAATGATGAAAAAAATGGCAGAGTCTGCTGACAGGCGCCGGTCACAAGAAACACTGTGAATTAAAATATCAGACGATGTATGTATTAATCGCCGACAATCCACCCGTATGCACGAGGGACTAACCCGGAAGCAAGTCGTTGTCAGCCATACGTTACAGTGGTAACATCGTCCGAGAAATCGCTGCGTTCAGAGTGTCATTATTCACAGAATTGTTGTTTTCGAGTGAAAACCCGTCTTGAATTGTATAACTCTAACAAATGAAGACATGTCAAGTTATATTTTGAAAGTTGTATCGCTAGTTTGAGACGATTTTCTCACGTACTATAGTACTATCGAGGCTTACTTGGAAGTAGTAGGACCTTACTCCAGTTCATCGGGAAGTTTAGCCAGTCCGATAATTCTTTCTGGTTTAGTTTACAACACTTTTGATCAATCACGCAGATTTTGTTGTTGTGATGAAAAGAAATAAAAAAAAGATCATTTCAACCATTTCGTTGTGTTTTCTTTGTGAAAGGTAACCGAACATGAACGAGTGTTACCACTGTAACGTATGGCTGAGAATGACTCTCTTCCGGGTACTTGAGATTGTCGCCGTACGGAAACTAAGATGGCGATTAATACATTTCTTCCCTATATACTAGTATATCTACCACAACTAGTACAAGTTGAATGTTGTTGACTTTGTAAATTTGTTAGAAAATTGAAATTCAAATTGCCTCAAAATTATTTTAGATCCCTAGTTTATTTCATTCATCATTAAAATTTTCCAGGGTTACAGCTGTAAGACACTGGAATTATTTATAGCCAACCTCAAAATCCTCTTTTTTTCTTTTTCTTGTGTGCATTTCCCAGTCATTTTTTTCTGAGATTTTGTGCAATTTTTCATAACAGTAGATTTTTGTTATAAAATGGTGACTATGGTATAAAAGTACAATACATTACCAACTTCTGTGTAAAATGTGTTTTATAGTGAGACATCATATGAAACCACTAACCACTTTATTGCATCGCTAAAACAAAACTGCATAGTGAAGACCTGAACCACTTCTACATGTCACCAAAATAAAAAATTAAATTAAAAAAAAAACCAGCGGAGCTATTCTGACCGATAGGTCGCTTGTATGTAGAAATGGTTCCACAACAGTGACAATACATGTAGTAAACTTCTTTTAATTACTGGTCTGTATTGATATAGCCTAGTTAAGTGGAGGTATTGACTATTGTCCTCCCTCAAGCCTACAACATGCATGTAGCATTTCCCTAACAGTTGTGTATTTAAATCTAATGCAGGAACATTAATCATATGGTAATCATGGTACTGCGCATGCTCCACTTATCCTCTTGATTCTAATCACATGGTGACACTATTGATGTCAACTCACACTGGAAAAATTCAAAATCCTAATATGAATTTGCACCGGCTTTCTGGCCAAAACTTCATTTAAAGTACAAACTGTTAGGGAAATGCTAGGCGTAAGTGATAATCAAAATACCACACAACTCTATATGCTAGTATTGAACTGGCTTGTACAAAAGAGTTCTTATTCTGTTTACAACATGAAAAGGAAATTCTAGAAAGAACGCTGATCAAGCTTTCTTTTCACTTATTATCACATTCTCAGGATGGTTTATGAAAATGATAATGCAAAAAATAAAATCACAAATGTGTGTGTCTGCCTGCCTTGTATTTGTATGATGTCTTGTAATACCAAATGAAAAAAAATATAGTTTGAAATGAAATAGTTTGTAAATAGATGTCAGATTCAGCAAGCTATAATACTATCATAGTATGTTGATAAAATTGTAAATTTGAACAATTATTGTGTTTGATGAAGTAATTTATGGCTTAGGCTGAAAAAAAAAAGCCTTCTAAGTCTGTTATTGTATTTATCTAATTAGGTAAAGCTGGGATATAAAGGCTTAAATTTGAACTGATAAATTTTTAATTTCTAAACATACGCAACAATCTGGTCTGACTCTAAGTAATAGTATAGACATATAGGTACTGACATGTAGAGTAAGTAAACCATATATATATATATATATATATATATATATATAGTTTTGCAAAACTATTACGCTCTGCCACTGCGGTATAGAGCACTGTTTGAGCAGATTGATACTCACCGAGTTATATATATATATATATGTATATATATATATATATATATACAGGGATCACTCTGGGCCGCGATCACGCGCTATTTGCGCTGTAAAAACAAAAATATCGCGTCCAGAAAACTCAATTGGGACACAAAATTGCACCGTCGATACTAATAGCGCGTCACTGTGATAGATACGCGACATCATATTTAAGCTTTTGTTTACTACAAACGTACAAGGCGCATACTACGCATGTCTTTTGCTGCCCTCAGGCGGCAAGGTTTATCTGCATCATGCCCCTTTCAAACAGTGTCTATGATTGGTTGCCGACATGAAGGCAGGCGCTCATCGACAAATCAACGGAGTTGATACAGTAAATGTTCATTACTGATTAGTCACACGTACATGTGTACGTAATGGAGCTTTCAAAGACGTCGGGTGCCAGTACGAGTGCAATCTGATTAAAATCTGATATTAGATAGGCTGGTTTTCCTGTATTTACCTTTATTCCATCGTTATTGCGTCTTTTTCGTGAGTTTTTTTCCCCGGGGGAAAAAAAACTGGCATTCGCCCGGGGGAAAAAAACTCACGAAAAAGACGCAATAACGATGGAATAAAGGTAAATACAGGAAAACCAGCCTATCAAATATCAGATTGGTACGAGTGGGACCAAGAAACGCAAATGCTCTATCTTGGACTATTGTACAAAAGTTACTCCTTCGCTGGGAACTAATCTGGATTCGACTACATTCGCTAGTGAGGACGAAGAATGGGTATGTCCTGGTGTAGGTCGCAAGACAAACCGGAAATTTCAAAATAATTGGCTGGCTATGTATGGGTCGTTTTTGCGTCACGATAAGGACAAGGGAGAAATGATCTGCTACCTTCGCAGAAATCTACAGTTAAGGACAATGATGTACAATGCAAGACAAGTATAGGAGTTATAGACCGTTGACGTGGTATTTTCCTATGAAATAAATGTTTCATGAAGTTAATATGTTGATGTGTATGTACTGTGTTTATTTGTACAGTAGCAAATTCTAGTATGAAAGTTGATATGAAATCCATAGGCTTATGATCACAATTATATATATATGTGTGTGTGTGTGTGTGTGTGTGTGTGTGTGTGTGTGTGTGTGTTACAGTGTATACCAGTATAATATACACATGACGCACATACAGTTGCCATATTTTTACTTCCGTCCCACACAGTTTTCAAATTGTCTCACTCATTTTCTCCAAATGGGACATTGGCTCATGCAGCTCTGGAGCCAGGGTGATCCCTGTATATATGTAAATAAAGTAAATGATATATATAAAGTAAATGATAGATTATATTTTGTATTTTTCAGACAGTATTGTAAACAGTATGTTAATATTTTGTATGAACTATTAGTTCCGAACTCAAGAGCGTAAATTCTTTACCTAGAGTATATTTCAGATAAATCACTCCACCTGCCATTATTGCCAACGGGTCAATGACATAGACTTGTATGACTGCATAATATGAACTGAAGAAGGCTGAGTGGTTTAGCCAAAAAATGCTAGGTACTGGAGTTATGCTCTGAGATGGAAAAAATGAAAAAATAAGTTTTCAGAGAAAGGAAATTACACTATGGGTAGTATGTGAAATGATTGTATTCTCAATAGATGCATTATATTTATAATACCAGTGAACATAAATTGAATTAAACTTAATACAGAGAATTGGCTATTTTAACTAATGTCATAATGTCAAACAATGTCATTTGCCAAACATCGAGCCAGTATGTCTCTGGGCAAGAATGGATTTTACTATCTCTCACATATAACCCGAAAACTTTAAAAGCCCTGGATTTAGAGAAAGTTGATATAATAATAATTATACCCTTGAAATATCTACATTAGGCTTTATGCCTTTTTCACAAATAACATGTTATTAGGCTGTAGGTATATGGCTTTTTTGAAGAAAAAAAATTATTTAGATATAACGTAAACTTTAAACTTTAAAGGGATATGCCGATGCCTATTACAAATTTCAATTGTATTATTCTTTTGGCATATTTCTTTCAATTTCGTAATTTTATTTCTGTCAGAAAGTGTGTTTCTTAATTTATCCTTCTGAATCTTTTGTGATATCAGCTCCAGAAGACACTAGAAGATCAGAGTGCAGCTTTGAAAGAAGATCTCATCAAATTATCTAAACAACAACAACAACAACAACAACAACAACAACAAGATGAAGAGAAAAAGAGGACTGAGAGTTGGTAAGTGTATATAGACAAGTGAAATATCAGTGAATGGCATCATATAGCGACTGATGAATTCTTAACTCTTTTTGGAGATAGTTACCAGTTTCTGAATAGTTTTTTAGAAGAGGCCGGTAACTTTTGATAAGGGTGACCCTATTCTTTTTTCTGTTTCTCATCACTAGACCGACCCAAATTTTCATATCCCCCCCCCCACCTTTTTGTTTTTGCCCATCCTTAATGTTTTGCAGAAAAAGCCCCTTCTATGGCAACAATAAAACAAGTGTCTGGACTGTCGTCATCTAGTCATGGCACTTGTTCACGACCAGAACACTTCTTTCATGACGGAAGTGGGTGGGGCTGACAACATGCCAATTGTGTATAGAAGCTTGGAAAGGGCTTGTTACTAAGAAACCAATAAAAAGAAGATAGAGAGGAGGAAAAGGGGTGACAGGCAAACATGAACAATATGATATTTTATTTTTTAAAAACAAAATCGACCGACCGACCCATAGTTGCCATGAAAAAGTAATGAAAAATGTATTTTAAAAAAGTAGGGGCACCCTAAGCTCAAAATAATGGCTATATTGTTTGATTGTACATCTGTTTGGTTGGATTACTATCCCACCTTCTCTTTACGTAAAATCTTTAGTGATTTTGGCATAGACAGCTAGAGTATGTAGGTTGTGTAACAAAACAATGCTTGAATTTATCTAAATGGATTTCTACTTCATGTTACCAGGGTTCTGAAAAACGTTAGCAAAAACAATTTATGAGTGCATTGACTCCATTGTTTACACCATGTATAATGAATGCAGTTTTGTAGTTTGTATGTTAAAACAGCTGTCATTACTACAAGATTTAATTCCATTAACTTGCTCTAGCTGTCCAACAGCTTTTAGAGTCAAACATCAAATTACCGTCGTCTCCTAGCAACAGCTCTAGTAAATAAAGAGATTACTCAGCCACACTCAGTTGTATTGGTTTCAGTTTTTTGCCACACTGCGGTTGCAAATAGCTTTTTTGGAGTCCTAAAAAATAAAGATCCAACAAAATGTCTTCCAGGCAAACTGTAAATTCAAATGAAAGTGAACTCAGCTCTCAGTTGAAGGTACAGATGACGAAAAATGTTGAACTTCAAAATGCCAAAATGAAGACGGAACTAGCACTCCATGAAAGAATAGAAGCATTGAAGTTACTTGGCGAGACCAACAAGAGACTGCAAGCAGATGTGAACACCTCTAGGAACAACTCACAGAAGGTCCTCAGACTGTTTGACAAGAAAGCTAAGGAAGGTAGGACAGCTTTTTTGGGGTTGTAAAACATTGGTTTGGGGTTTGGTTTCTATGGAAATGTTTAGATTCAATGATAATCTTACATATATTTAGATATTTGTAAGTCCAGGACTAGACTTGAAAGCAAAAACCACCAGCAACATTTTAATTATCCTGCGTGTTTGTTTGTTTGCTTATTCGTTTGTTTGTTTGTTTGTTTGTTTGTTTGTGGTGTTGAAGGTCTACTTCTTTATTTTTATTTATTGAACAATATGATGCATGTTGAACTTATGTGATATTGATATTATCTTGATAAGTAAATCACATTGCCGTCTCTCTAAAAAAATATGATATATTATACAGTTTTGTTTAAACTATACCAATGTCCCCTACATTTGTAAATAATTATCACACCAAAGGTGTAATGATACAATGTCCCTCTCTTCTGTAGCCAATTACATGACATGTGCTGAAGTATTTTAACATTAAACTTTCTGTCAGCATTTCTTTGAAATTGTCCACAGAAAGTTCATAAATAAGTGATAATAAAGAGCTTAGCTGATACAATTTCATCAGTATTTACAAATTGTACAACTTATTCTGTTAGTAAGTAAGTTGACGGAGTTTCATACAGTTTAGAACTAATGAAGATGTTGCTGCACGTGATGATAACATGAATATTTTTTAATTACATGTACTACTATTTTATCAGTAGAGCTATGAGGATAAAACAGGATAACTCTTTATACGCAGGATTTACTTTTCCAATATCTCTGACCGACAGCTGTTTTTTTTTACCCCCAAAATTTCAATCCTAATCCGACATGTGACCTTTCATTTTGTAACTAAAATGATTAAACTGACAGGGATATTTTGTCTGAATCCATGAAGTTGTTATACTCTGTACAACAAAAAGTGAAGAATCTTAAAACATACATGAACAAAAAGACATTGTTGTAATTGAAAGGCTTTCACACAAATATTGACTTAATCTTTTTTTAACAGAGTAGGGGAATAATGAGAATTAGAAAGTAACCAATATACAAATGTATTATACATACAACATAATTTGGATAATGTGAATGCTACAATGTATGTATAGTTTCCCACATGTTATCATATAGCATGGTGGGGACCTTTATTAATGTATGGCGTACTCAGGTAAATTTTAGACGACTTACTACTCATAACAAAGAGATTTGTACATGTATTACTACATACATGTAGTATTGTACACCTGCGACATATCTGTATATGAAAAATGCTGATGAGGAGAGCCACTTAAACTGGCTATAACAACAGGTGAAAGATTTGCTCGGTTGAACACTCTCATTTATATGCACTATAGTATTGACTCTAGGTTGTAATTGTATATATATATATATGTCTTTCATTGCTAGAAACTTGTCTCAGCATCTTACAGAATTTAATTATTAATAACTAAAATTCATTTGTATATAAAATAATCACGAACAAGTGTTTGAGCAATGTATTGCATTCTGTTGTGTTTGTTTTGAAAAAGTTTTCTGAGAAAATTTGTGTAATCAAATATGTCAAAATGAAAGGAATTTGAATCTCTATGGGGCAAATGAATCTACCTCAAATATAATATGATATGGTCCTTAACATGTGTCCAGAGTGTTACATGTACTGGTAACTAATACTTTCAAAAATTCTGTATTAGTTCAGACTATTACATGAATAGTAGGATCTGAATGATGTACTAGCAGTGATGTCATACTTGTACTTGTAGTGATGTCGTGTAGTCTGTCGACAGTCGCTTGCGCCTTTTTTTCCTACGTCTTATCTAAACTCTGATCCGGTGCAACACTATTATAATCACATACTGATATCGAGGGCCGAAGGCCCAATCGGGCCTTCGGCCTTCGATCACTCGGGCCTTCGGCCCTTGATATCGGTTTGCGATTAGACTAGTGTTGCGCCGGATCGGAGTTTAGATAAAACGTAGGTAAAAACAGGCGTGAGCGACTGTCGACAGTCTAGTATAACATATGATGTAATCTAAGCTGAAATCCACTACTATTTACACATAACTTAAACGTCATTCCAAGTGTATTTTGTATCTTTGCTGTTCAGCTGAGAAGAGACTGACAGAGATGGAGGATGAATTAAAGAGATCCCAAGAAGTGTCCAAGAAATATCAAGATCTTTATGAAGCTGAGAAGAGAAAGAATGTGACCAAAGCAAACACAGGACAAAATCACTCAGAAACACAAGGGTAAGAAATATGTTTAATTAACTCTGTTGTGCTTTTTATTCAGGAATAAGTAGATTTATCCCCTGGGTAACTAACAGGTATTCAGACTCTATACTGTATGACTCAGAGTTGATGTAAAAAAACAAGCATGTAACATGCCTAGAGTCAAATAGACACAAGCTGAGTTTATGCTCTTTGGGGGTGTAATTTTATTTAAAAGATATTTACTAAATTTTACTTACTGAAGCAAAGCGTCACTTGCAATTGACTGAACTCAACCTGATACTGAAATACAACTTGTAAACTATCCGATGACAGGAAGATTAAGTTTTGACCAAGTTTTACGCCAGCTTAACCCTCTCAGTGTGAATTCATTTAGGTGTACACACAAAACAGAGAATCTGATGGTTGTTGTTTTTTTTTTATACCAATCACAGTAAAATAGATTTATATTTTATGAAATTTTTTACAGTGACAGCAAAGATGGTGTTGATGATGAGGAAGAAGATGAAGAAGAAGGAGAAGAAGACAAAGATGGAAGTGATAAAAAAGACAGAAAGAAAAGAGCATCATCGGCAAAACAAAAAGTCTCAGTGTCATATTCAGACTTACAGAGAAAATACCAGGTAAGAAAGGTTGTGTGCATTAATTTAGGTATATTTATGTTTATCGGGCCATTGAGGGCATCATTTAAAAAAAAAACATTTTTATCGGCAGATTCTAGAAATATGATGTCAGTTGGTTGATGAGATACATAAAAAAAAATGTTTTTACAAATATTTAGGGTTGGAGGCTTAAACCTTGGTCAGTCAGGTATCGGAAGTATACAATTTTTTTTTTATTTGGTCTTATGTGTTTCTCTTTGTTTATTAAAGACCTTATTAGATGAGAATGGTGCCCTGAAAGAAGACACCAAGAGATTGAAATATGAGAATGAAGATTTATACAAACGTGCCAAGGAAGCTGGAAGTTGTCTACAAATTCTAAAGGTAAATTAAATAAAGAATGGTCTTCTTGATATGAAAGACAATAAATGAAAATATATCATATAGTAGCTAGAAATAATGAGTTTTTGAATTATGTAATTTTGATTTGTATGGTATGTTATATTACTTAATTTGAGCAATTACAAACGAACTACTAATTTAAATCCTGAGTTGACTTCTATTTCTATGTGCCGACAGTCAAAAGGGTAAACTTTTTAATTTAGACCACATCAGCATTAATCACAGGAAACTGATTGTTTAAGTACAAACACTAATTTCCTATATGACCATTATTTGATACATTTTATATGCAATGCAGCAACACCAGTGTTGATGCTTGCTGAAACTTGGAAGTAGAGTGGTGATTTCCTGTGAAATTTTTAAAGCTTTTTTTTTTTTATGACAAGAAAACTGTCATTGCAAGGACAAACTAAAAGTATATACTATAAGAACATATGCATAAATGGCACCACCACTGACATACATTGGCGATCATATGGGCTACTCTAGTTACAGTTATCTGTGAAAATGTTAATGTTAGTTTTAAAAAAAGCCCAAGCAGACTTATTTCTGCTTTTAGTACAGTTATATATTGATTACTGCTATCTTAAAATTGGATTTTGTGAATAAAAATAACTTCTCAGTAACTTATTCAACTTTGGAAGTCCTACTGCTCTTGGCAATTGATCGGCCATTTTTGGGATTCATGCAAGGGTTTATTTAAGGGAAAACCTTTGATTATGACTTCACATTTTCCACCATCTTGTTGTCTTGACAAATACAAAGACTGCAAAGAGATTGTGGTAATATTGTGATGTCATCACCAGAGTTTTCCATAAACCCTTCCATTGCCGGAAATATTCAAAATGGCTGAACACCTTTTTAAATGCAGTAGGACTTCTTTACAAGATTTCAAAGTTTTGTAAGTTACTAAAGTACTATATTATCACCCCAAATCATATTATAAGTTAATAGTAGTAATCAACACAAAAGTACTAAAGGCAGAAATAAGCCTGACTGGACATTTCCTTTAAGAAATTCCTCCCTTGAGTTGTTACGGGTTAGTGATATAAAAAGGTTGTAATACATGGCAATCAGCCAGTACTTAAGAATTATTCATATTGATAACAGAGACACCAAAACTTCGATAATTATTTGCCTTTATCTGCAGAGTCAAGTGGCAACCAGCTTTGCTGACAGAGAAAAGTTACAGAAACAGTTACGAAAGCAAAAACTAGAGGTGAGTTGATGGTAAGACTGATATTATAAAGGCCAGGCTACATGGGGCAAGTTGATGAGTAATTTGTCACATGCAACAAGACAAGCAACTATGACTGATGAGTATGTACATGGGGAAATACATTGAGAAGCAACTTGCAACAAATTGCAGAAAATCATACGTCTGGTGATGACGTCGCAAGGCCCTGTGATTATGTACACAGAGGAATTAATTGTATGCAATGAATTGCTTAGTGCATTGCTCACCAAATTACCTCATATATCTCAGACTTTAGATACAAAGTGTCATTCAGCCCTAATCCAACTTCTCGTTATAACTGTAGTTTTCTATACATCTGTGTTGCAAAGATGAAAATATTTAGCCCCCCCCTTGCCTTGAATTGATGACTATAATATCAAATTCAGAACAGATTTCAGTGCATCTAAGGGCAATAGCCTTGACTTTGTGAAAAGAACTTTTTGAGACAATAACATGAAAGCAAGTCCCTGAGTTAAAGTAGCACAAGCTGAGTTTATAACCTGTTTACTCAAGTGAAAATACTTTAAAAAACTTTGATTAAACTGTTCTAGTAAAATGTTAATGTCGATGCATGCTTACTATATGACATTATAATTGTGTTCTGGCATTGTTAGAACAGTTGATTACACAGGGAGTTCCTGTACATTTGTTCATGTATGAAAATTACATTATTGGATCATTTATAAGTTATATCTTAATACCAGGTTTGAGTTCAGTCAGTTGTCAAGTGATGGTTAAGTACACATCAGTAAATACAATACTTTGAGTACCTTTTAATATGCAGAAAAATATACAAAACTCAGCATGTGCCCCTTTATTAAACTAGATATACCAACAATGTCAAACTATTGTGTATTACTTTTTCCCCTTCTATACAGCAACAAAAGTTAGAGAGATCAATGACAAGGCAAGTGAAGGAATGGATAGAAGACAAGAAACAACAACACAGGGAAGAAGAAGAATATAGATGGAGTCAAGTAAGAATTCACCTTTTAACTTCCAAGAAAAGAGGAACTGTTTCAGATGTTTAAAGGCCTTTTAGACTTTAGATTGGGGTCAAAATTTAGATGCGAAAAAAAAAAAAAAATTGTGTGTTTCTGATAACATGGCCTCAGAAAATAGGGTAGGTAGGTCAGGATTTAATTTATGTTTAGTTTGATGAAATATTTACAGACATCGCCTGGGAAAGAAACAGACGTGATGAAGGTCAAGAAGACAAAGAATTTTTTATCTTTTTGTTTGAATGTTTAAAAGAAATGTTTAGGGTCGGAGGCTTAAACAATGGTCAGTCGGGTTATCGGAAACACACAATTTTTGTTGTTTTGCCTTATATGGTTGAGCTGTTAAATAAAGTTTGTCAAGAATAAAATATTGACTGTATGCTATCCCTATGGCTTCACTGATTAGTAGCACTAATGCAATGGCCCAGGATTAAAACTTAGCCCTTTAAGTTTTCAAAAATAATATTTGACATGATTAGACCTACGTGTACTTTTGTCTGTGTCTGTGTCTGTGTCTATTGTTCTTAAAGGCCCATGTTTCTGTCCCAGGTCATCACATTAGTGATATCTTAATAAAGATTACATGAGATCATTGTTTTGTTCTGGACCAATCCTATAGCTCTTCCAAACTACATGTACTGCATTTCATGATCACATGGAGATTTTAATGCTAATCTGAAATGGGCCTTTAATATACAAAATGTACCATGGTGATCACTGATGAGGTAGGGGTGGTGGGGATGGGGATGGGGTGGACAGTAGGTGTTAATCCTTACACCTCATTTATACCTTTTGTTTGTATACCACAGTGATCCCTGATGTTGGGGTAGGGGTGGTGTGTGTTAAGTCTAACACCTCACTCCCACCAGTTTTAATCATAGACAGTGGAGGGCTCTATGTCTTAATCAGAGATAGAGTTCAAGTAAGGACAATGTGAAATTGCATTCAGACAGATGTGGCCACACTTTACAGAAAACTGAAATATCATAAATTACAATTTCTGTTTTGAAATTTGAAACAAATTGAGGTAAAGGCCTAAGTCAGTTTAATGGATCACTTCAGACAGAGTGTTCACATTTTTGATGGATTCAAATTTTTAAAAAGTGTAACAGGATTTTACTTTGTTTTAAATATAAATTGACTGACTGCTCTACCCCCCTACTCAAATCCTTGCACAGATCCCTCCTGAATCCCTGCTTTAATTTGCCTTTCAGATCAACCCTGTGTCGGCTTCAGGAGCAGAGAAAAGAACCTATGTACATCCAGTGACAAAACAGGAAGATACACCTAGGGATATACCAGTAGCACAGTGGGCAGACAGTCATTGATTTCAACAGCACTAACCTGGTCCAGTTGGGTCACAACCCTCATTTTGAACAGCACAAACCAATGGGAAGATATAGTGTGATCTGGGGGAACACTGATGGTGATTTCAACAGCACAAGCCTGATTGATTTGGAAGACATGTAAAGGTCTTCCACTGAGAAGATATTCACTAATTTCAACAGCATATACATTCTTTGGGGAGGAAATGTGGTATGATTTTCGCTGCAATGCCTTGCTTTCAAGATAAAAAGGACAGTGTTCAACCTTATTCATTTCACTGAAATAAGCAACACGACCCCAGTTTTGTGGTGGTCAAGTGAAAAGAGCAAATTCTTTTTTGTGCCAAGATAAATGTTTTGTCTTTTTTAAAAAAGGAAATAAGTGAAATATTGTGCCAAGACATGGTCATGTGAAAGTTGTGGCCTTTAGTGTTTATGTTTGAGGTTGAAAAAAAACACACATTGTAGTGATGTGTACAACAATATTGTTTTTAGTAGCCATGACTCCCTACTCATGATACACACAAGTTTGGAATTATTATATTATGCTGTGTAAAGGATGAAAAATTTAGGTTTATTGATGCCTTCTTTTCATTCCATATATGGCCATAGATGGCGCTCTTCATTTGTTTGCAACGTAAATCTGAAGTTCTCGTTTGATGCCTTGTCATGTTCCCTGTATGAACAAAGGTGACGCTTATTTGTTTTAAACATATAATTCCTTATTTGACTCCTTGTCATATTCCATTTATGACAACAGATGACGCTCTTCATTTGTTTCTATCGTAAGCACCAAGTGCATTTTTGTTTACACCTTGCTGTCATTCCATTTCTGACCACAGATGGCGCTCTTTCAGATATTTATGTATTTTTACTAAGTTATACTCCACTGTAGTAAGATATTGTATATACAAATATAATGTCGCTCAGTTTTTCTCTATTTATTAAGAATCTATGTTTTCACTTTTATTTAGACTGTAAGATACGTCGTGATGTTCTGCCCTCACCGGCCTCCTCTCTCTCTGGGAGGGGTTGGCTGATGTGTGAGGGTGCCCCGTCATGGTGTACCTTACAGACTAACTTTTATTATGTGTAATACATACCTAATATGTTAATTATTGATAAAGTGTAAATATTATGATAAACCAGAGATAACCACTTAATTTTCACTACAAATTTTATTTGATGATATGTGTTGAGGAATTACTTCTTGTTTTCAAGATCATTCTTACTTGGATACTTTTCAAGACTTTTTAAATGTCTGGTCATTTGCACCCTAATTAAAGTGGCTATAGGGATGAGAAATTGATCTTTAAATCACCTTTGCTATGTTTTCTACTTTAATAAATGTGAAACAACATAGATACCAAGTCTGTGTTTTAATTCTATAAATAACAAAATACTGAAAAATCACTACCTTTATTTACAATGAAAACTTTTTACATATTTGAAAGTCTCTTTTTGCAATTTATTGAATTAAAAACATGGACTTTGGTGTGTGTGTGTGTGTCTCTCTCTCTCGCTATCTCTCTCTCTCTCTCTCTCGCTCTCTCTATTGCGAAAGATTAAGAAATGTGTAAAATATTTGTTATTGTACGTACAATAACAGACTTTTTACACTTGTTTAGCTTTTTGCAATTTATTGAGTTACAAACTCAGACTTAGTTAATGTTTCACATTGATTTTTCAAGTAGGACATCATGATAAAATTGTTTCATAAATTAAAAAATCCCCCCCCCCAAAAAAAAAAAATGAAAAAATTCTTGTCCATATGGCTACTTTAAATTGTAACAGTTCAGTGAGAAAGCGTGCAGAAGTGTCAACTATATATATATATATATATATATATATATATATATATATATATATATATATATATATATATATATATACTACATTGAAACACTTCAGTTTGAAAGCATGTAGATATAATATCTTCAGAGTTGTAATAGTTCATTGAGAAGTCTAGTAGAGGTATCATCTACAAAGTTGTAACAGTTCAGTGAGAAAACTTGTAGGAATCGAAGGTGACAAAAAGGTCGGATATCAATAAAAAAAGTTACTTCCATCAAAATGTTGTTAAATCTATTTAATTTATTTTAAATTATAATAACAACAGAGGAGATATGATTGCCATTTTGTTTGATTTGTAGTAGAAGTGATGATATCTGCACATTATGCCATGTACCAGTTGTCAAAACTGTTGAGATTGAAATATTGAAAGATGTTGTATTCCAAAAAAAGTGATCATGTATGTACCTGTACAAAAATGTAAATTGCGTAATTTACATTATGTTTACATTGATTCAAAATATTTTTTCTTCTTTTGAAAATTGTCTGTAATTTGTACTTTGAATTATTTAAAAAAGATATTTTCCCTTCAAAAAATTTATTTCAGTTCAAGTTGTGTAAATAGTAATTTGCAGTATTATTTATGTTTTGAAATATTCCGGTGTTGCAAAAAAAAAATAAAAAAAATAATTATGGGTGTAAAATGTACTTTGCAGTATTCTTTGTATATTTTGAAATATTCAAATACAAAGGTATAATTTATGATGTTTGTAATTTTAGAACATTTCTTGTGAGAAATTAGTTGTAAATATTTGTCAAGGCAATATATTGTCATTTTGATAGCAGTGAGCTTTTGAGTATTTGTATATTTTTTGTGTGGGTTATATTGAAAAGTGAAAATGACTAAGATTATTAAAGATTACAAATGTGAAATACCTTCATATTTAGTTGTCTTGCAGTGGCCCTTGTAATGAGAGGTATCATAATGGTGATGTATATCTAAGTGTCCGTCTGTCCATCCATCCATGTGTGTGTATTTATGTGTCTGTGTGTCTGTCTGTCAGTCAGTCTGTCTGTCTGTCTGTGTCCACAATATCTCAAACACCACTGGGCCGATTGTCATAAAATTTTGGTACTTACCTTTGATAGCCACTCGAAGTGGGTGCTATAATTTCAATGGGCTCCGTCCATCCATCCATCAGTCCTGCATGCGTGTGTCCATCTCTAATATGTCATTTCTCAGACATGCAATAAGCTATTATATTCATACCTGGCACAATAGGTGGCATATTATGTGGTACATGTGCATGTCATTTGATAAAATTGCAATCATGTTTGTAGTTAAAAAATCAATACTTGCTGCATAAACCAAAAACTGTAATACATAAGACACTCAAAATAATTTGATTTCAAATCCAAGACTTTGTCTATGTTGTTGTTAATGTATAGATGGCAAGATTACGTTAGAAAGGTGACAACAGTTTGAGTTCACAAAAATATCTGTTTTGTATATCCCTTGTAAAAGCCAATGCCCCCTGTGATATAAGTAATCCATCCTGAACTTCAGTTGGAAATTGAACTGCAATAAAGTTAAACTGTTTTCCATGTACGGTACTTAATTCAAGTATTTCCTATTACTTTCTCTGTGTCTTGGTCCAGGGTAGCAAGTGTATGTGTTTTCGTTTTACTTGAATAAGGATTCTTTCGATCAGTCTTGGAGGTTAAATAGTCCTCAGGTGTAGTTTTCATCAATTATATTTTTCAGACCTAAAATTATGTTTTAAACAGAATCTCTCCCCCCCCCCCCTAAAAAAAATGTGGGGAGATTTTTAGCAGTTCTTGTGTGCCTTCCCTAGGCCTCCCACTGAGTTTCAACTTGCCTGCCAACCCACTACCCACCCAATGTTGTGTTTTTCCCTCCCACTATATCAACATCAGGACTTCCCCACTGTAATTCTTTCTTTTAAATCTACTCTACACAGCAACACAACACAGTGGTTGGGGGGGTAAGGTCAACTTTCTTTGTAGTTGACAATACACAATTATGCAGTACATAGAAATAAAAAGAGAGAAAAAAAAATTTGCTGCACAATGGCTCTATAGCAATAGTAATAAAGTTAGGGACCGGTCAGTTTCTTTGGTGGGGGGGGGGGGCGCGTTGGATTTGTAGGGAGGGTCACCCTGCTTTTGAAATTGGCATGCTGTCATGCTGTCTTGAAAAATTGTGGATGGGGGGGGGGGGTCATTATGTTTTGGATTGTGATGGAAGAAAAAAATCCTTGTCTACAATGTCATATAGCCTTGTCTAAAATGTGGTACATGTAAACATTTGTTCTTGTCCCTGTTTCTTACATGAATTCTTTAATATTACTTATACCCTTCAGCTGTCAAAATGTTGACTCAGTGTTTGACATGTACAGGATTCGCAGTCCTCTACCGGAGCTAATATTAAAGTTTGTGTAGCGGGTATAACAAGGTCTGAAAATGAAATGCAAGAGTACGGCTCAAACCAAAATAGTTTGCCAAAATTACGAGAAAAATAGTTGTGGCGAGTAGTATTAAAAATAAGTCACACTACTGCACCATGAATGGAGTAGTGACTGCACAGAAAGAAGGAGGGCACAACTGGTACCATTCAAAGGAAATGGTAAACATTTATTTAAAAAAAAAGAGAAGAATTTTACACAGGTCTTCATATGCTCTCCACTATAAGACATGTCTTGTTGTTTAAATGGAGATGATTGTAGTTATCATACATTACGATGTACAAAAATATATAGGAATTAGACTAAATATATACATAGACATTGAATATCCAATATCTAAACATAGACTGGGCCAGGCACTTTCAGTCACAGTGTTTGCCACATATTATTTCAAAGTGTCCTAAATTGGTAATATGTTTTTGCACAATTCCACATGTTCAGGTCAATGGAGGAACAGATTTTAGAGCCAATAAATCTTAAGGTATTTCATTTCTTATGTGTTACATATACAGCTACACATGCAAGTTTTTCTACCACAAGATGACACAATGCAACTCATGGCGTGCAATAGCGAGAAGTCATTTCTAACAAATAACTGTTGCTTAAACGTGGCCATGGTGCAGCATTGTGACGCCATACCATATGTAATGGATGTATCAAGAGACAGAGTTTATGTTATATTTGAATGTATATTTATAGCTATTTGTTTATGGTTTATTTATGCATTTTTTTGTTTAATAGCTCGCACAGCGCCTGCAAGCGGCAGTGTAGTGGCTCAATGACTAGTACGCATGCACGTCCTATATACTATGCAATGTTTTTTTTTGTGGTTTACCCAAGGATGCATTGCAGTACAATGAATATGCATGCAAGTTCTATGTACGATGTGCAATCAGCGAAAGAACCATCAAGTATCAGAAACTATTCTTTATAACTTACATAGGGTTGAAATATGTTCTTAAAAAGTTAAATGGCATCATTATAGTAAAGGTCAGCACATCTAATGGTAGTATCATTGGTAGGGGTTGTTTAAGGCAATTTTAGAATATCTTGGCAAACATTTCGCATCTTTAAAAGCCAATATCATCTCAAATTAGAATAAGGTGAAATATTTAAGAAAAGTTTAATACATTATGATAGTAAAAAGTTGTTCATGCATCTTATTTTTGGTTGAATGCATGAGTGACCTTTGGGGTGTGGGAGTCCTTGGGGTTTTCCCCTGGCAGATCTGGAGTTTTTGCTTCTATTAAGGCAATGTTTACGTTATCCATAGCCTTTGAGTTAATATTTGCAAGCTTCAAAAAGCTAACATGTAAGTTTTAAATGAGTTTTCCATGTCACATAAAAATGGGCCCGTAACATTGGTATAGTATATATATTAATAGTGCATGCATGGTAAAGTCACCGTTATGTTAGAGAACTTTAGGTGGTCATACCTTGTGAATCTGATGAGATGTGGTGATTTGTAGTGTCGATAACATGTAGTGTCCAAAAATAGAAAGTGTATTAATCCCTTCTGATAAGTTAATTCATACTGACGAGTAGAACAATTTAGATTTTTTAAAAATATTTTTTATTTCCAATACAACTGCAAGACAATACAAAGGTAAACTATACATTACAGAGAAAACACAGGACGTAGAAACGGAGAGAGGGGGGGGGGAGGGTTAGTTAACTTAATTAAATAAATTAATACATGGGATTGGAAATAATTACAATTGATAAAAAATAATGTACCAATATCTTGAAGAGAAGCACAGAATCCTAACTTAGTCGCAGAAATAAACAAGCGACCTATCGGTCAGAATAGCTCCGCTGTTTTGTTTTTTTTAATTTAATTTTTTATTTTGGTGACATGTAGAAGTGGTTCAGTTCCTCAGCTCTTCACTATGCAGTTTTGTTTTAGCAATGTAATAAAGTGGTTACTGGTTTCATATGATGTCTCACTATAAAACACATTTTACACAGAAGTTGGTAATGTATTGTACTTTTATACCATAGTCACCATTTTATAACAAAAATCTACTGTTATGAAAAATTGCACAAAATCTCAGAAAAAAAATGACTGGGAAATGCACACAAGAAAAAGAAAACAACAATTCTGTGAATAATGACACTCTGAACGCAGCGATTTCTCGGACGATGTTACCACTGTAACGTATGGTTGACAACGACTTGCTTCCGGGTTAGTCCCTCGTGCATCTTGGTACTTGGGATTGTCGCCGTACGGAAACTAAGATGGCGATTAATACATACATCGTCTGATATTTTAATTTACAGAGTTTCCTGTGACCGGCGCCTGTCAGCAGACTCGGTCATTTTTTTTCATCATTCCATTGTATTTAAACCTTGTACTTGACATTTTGCAATATTTATAATTCTCAACAAAATACCTCAACATGCCTCGCTTCGCTCGTACTCAAAGCAGCCCCGGTATGATCACTGACATGACGAAAGAGAACCTTTTGGGATTTACATGTAAAACGGGGAAAGATACGCAAAACATAATGCAAAGTCTGAAGCCAAATTAAAGTTGTAATTATTTTAATTATTTTTACTTGCCAAATATTTGCATTTTGGAAATGGCAAGACACGTTCATGTCGTTTAACTTTACATGTGAACTGTCGGCCAATAAACAAAGTTTGATCGATTCAGAGTCGGCAGTGAGACTGCTCTTGCATAACTTCGACCGCATGCCTAGGCATGCCTTCCTTATGCAAGTTGTCTTCATTCTGGTTCACTGTCACTCCAAATTGCACGACAATATAGAATTAATCACAAGTTGCATGTTATCTGAAAACATCACACTTTTATAGTGGGTCTGAAGTGTGATTTTAGTGAGTACCAAGAACGTCCTGTGTTGTTACTTGCTGTGGAAAATCGCCCGGTCAAATGAGGTCAGCTTCAGCTTCTGGTCGAATCAGGATAGAGTATGCAAATGAGGATGTTGCGGACTGGCTGATTATGTAGAAGGGGTGCAGAATTTGGATTTGAAGTTTACAACCCTGTTTCGAACAAACGCTTGTCATTTGGGCGCCCAATGCGTAGAATTATGACTATAGCACATATTACATTGCTTGTTTGACATCAATAGTGTCTTTTGAAAAGTGGCAGTTTACTTAGAGTCTCATCGACTGATTTCCAATATGGCGTCGGTCATAATGCTCATTAACATATTCATTTTTGTTTAAATTACAAAAAAAAAAATCATAAAAAATAAAAATGAAGACGTGCTGACTTGAAATTAACAAATCTAAGTAAACTACCCTCTGTGCATCAACACACCGGATATCAAAGCAATCTGATAGGAAGTTTTCGAGGAGATGATGAAAATGTCATTTTTTGAAAAAAAAATCATAAAAAATTGAAAATGGCACAGATCAACTTGGCATGAACAAATCTGAATAGCCTCCCCCAAGGGAACATGCACACCAAATATCGAAGAATTCTGACTGTCACTTTCGGAGAAGATGATGAAAATATAAAAGTTTGACGGACACCAATGATTCCACCTATATCTATACCTTAATACAACCTATACCTAAAGCTACGCTTTCAGCTTTCGCTGACAGCGGAGCTAAAAACTTATCCCTACCCAGATGAAAAAGCAGTTGCATGACTTACAGTAACGTAATAATTACAAAGCTAATGATTCCCATTTATGCTCCAGGGTTCCTCTGCGAGCAAATTTAATTTCCATATCTCTAACACTTTTGAGATAACTAATAAATGATCCAAAATTGGAGTCTGGACGCCTTTCAATTAACCAAGCTTTATACAAAAAAAAATTGCCCAAGATGATAAGGTTATTGACTAAATTGAAGATCTTGGCGCAAATGCCAAACTTACCAAAAATCACATCTGAAATAGACAAATGAATATCAGGAACAAAATTAAGGAGTAAAATAAACTTGTCCCAAAAAGCTGTAGCTGCAGGACACTCCCAAAGGAGGTGATGTAAATCTTTATTTTCAGGGCACCAGTTGCAACAACTGATGTCTTTAATTCCCCATGTATTTAATTTCTGGTTTGTGGCGAGAATGTTATGCAAGATTTTAAACTGAAAATTCCTGATTTTTTCCTCTGTGGTTACCCTAAATGAAAGATTCTATATAGTTTTCCAGTCAAACTGTGAACAATCAAAGGATGAATCCCATTTCTCCAATACCGTTGGGGCTTGAAAAACAGAGTGTAATAACAAATCATATACTTCCTTTGTAGTAACCTTATCAAGTAGTTTTCCTCCAACTATCGGAACAAAGCGATTCACATCAGGTGTTTGAATAATATTGGGAATATGTGATCTCATCTCTGTCTTCCATTTACTTGGGATTTTAATTTAGATTAACTTCTTTTACAAACTATCTCTGAAGATTACCATTACGAAACCTTCAAGTTCACTTTTGCCCCAAAGTGCAATATAAGTGAAGCATTGATTGTGAAACAACCAAGCATTTACATGACAAGTTCTGTAACTAGTGTGGTAGCTAGGTAATACATGTATATGTATATGTATAGTTATGTTTGAACTAATAAGTAATATTAAGGAATTCATGTAAGAAAGTGGGACAAGAACACATATTGACATGTACCACATTTTAGACAAGGCTATATGCCATTGTAGAAAAGTTTTTTTTTCTTCAACCACAATCCAAAACACAATGACCCCCCCCTCATCCACAATTTCCAAAACAGCATGCCCCCCCCCCCTACTGCCAATTTCAAAAATATGGTTACACTCCCTACAAATCCACCCCCGACCGCAGAAACTGACCGGTCCCTAACTTTATTACTATTCATTTATCAGAAAAGGTGTGACAACCTTTGCCCTCCTACATGGTACATACCTCTCAAAACCCCGCCAGCTCCTGTACTACACAAAGGGGCTTTATGATGTCATTCCTTACAGAATGACCACAGAGTTAGTTACCCTGTCAAAAGGCAAGATGGCTAGTGACGGAGGGTTGAGATTTCTGACCGTCTTCCTGGTGCTGACTGTCTACAATGTTAAAGGTAAGTAACTTCGTAGAGAGTTGATTATAAAACAAACCCCCTTGACCTTTCTAATCACATCCAAAATGTCTTGATCTTGTGTTTGAACTATGTAGTCGAGCGACAATTAAATGAGTTAAATTTGGTTGCATGCCTCGAGACTTTACTCGTAAATAAACACGAGGCACGATACTGTACTAGAACCAGTGTAACATATTTTCAAGTTTGTGTAAAAGGTATTCCGTTTTAGAGTCAATCGTCAATGTTATGCCTTGAAACACTGTGTGTGTGTGTGTGTGTGTGTGTGCGTGCGCGCGCGTAGGTGCGTGCGTGTCATTCCGTACTTGAAATTGCACAAGCATGAGGAAAATACAATAATATCTCACACACAAAAACAACAACTGGAAAGGATTATCAGTATTACTAATAATCATTGGTTGATTATAGCATTATGTAGGTTCATTATACATTAGGAAACCGCGATTGTATCCCTATATACTTCCAGAACATGCATGATATAACGCCAGAATACAACTTTGGTGTTATTCAAGGCATGTGTGTCTATATCGGAATGAAGCGGTGTATCTGTGTGAAAAAAATCATGATATCTCAATTTAATGACAAAGACAAAGTGTGCAAGAACCGAAGAACTGTCCTCACAAACACTCTTTGTCTGTATTTTTTGAGGTATGTCTTTCCGCGTTCCATTGTATTGATGTTGAATACCTCCCAGTCAAATTCATGCTTTGTACAAGAAGTATTTTCCCTTTATATATGGTGAATACAGGTAAATAGAATAAGTAATATATGCAATCTTTTTATACAGGAAAAATACTTTTCCAGTATATACCTGTATTTAACAAAATGTAATTATTAGTTACTGTATTGAACTTTTTTACCTGATCATACCACAGCATGGAATGAAGATTTGCAATTGCCTGACAGTGTGTTCATCAGGGCGGCCCTTTTTACATAATCTTAATTGCCTTCTTTTTCTAAGGTGTAATGTGTAGTACACAATTTTCAAAAAAATAGGTTACTGGGAACTGTTATTAGGAATGGAATTTTTTTATGTAGTTAGGTAATGGTCTATACGTAATGGAATATCTCAGACCACAGTATCTCTATAGTGGTCTGAGATAATATATATGAATATTTCATAGACAATAATAATTGACCCCACTCCCTGTCAAATGGCACAACTTTTTGCAACCAAGGGGCCTTTGTCCCCCACTTGTTGGAAACCTTGGCAGTACACTGCTGTCTACCCTACCCCCCCCCCCCACACACACACACCCACCCCCTTTGTTACGTTGGAGCAGCATGTGTCTTTCATGGCTGAAGTCGTTGAGGTTTGATGAGGGACGGGGCTCGAAATTAATACCGTCGCGCGGTACATTTTGCTGCATGAAATAATAGCTCAGAATATTTCCATCATTTTCAAAATTATGCTTAAAATTGGTAAAAGTCATACTGCATTCCTAAAAAATCAATTTCTTGACCAGTTTTTAGCTTTAAATCAGTTGTATCATCGGGGAAAAGACCAACTCCGTAATGGTAATGCGTTTCATGATCCATGACATGCATGACCTTGGAAGACGTTCGATGTTTACATTATTACTTTTAATTACTTTTAAACAGTAAATCCCAAAGGAGTTCTGAGTTCTAGAAATGATTACATGTTATCTGATTATTTTGACAAGTTCACACTGAAGAAAAATGTTTCATAGAAGTAATGATTTATATAAATGAAACTTCCTCTAGCACACTGATGACAATCACGCAAATGTTTCAAAACGTTACATACTAAAGTTCAAATTGGATAACTTGAAAAAATTGTTAGCGATGTCAATGCCACTTTGATTGATAGGACGAATGTATTAGTAATCCTGATAAAATCACACAATAGTTCATGGCTACAGATATACACCCATCAGAATGATAAGTATTCATCTTCTCACAAAGTTGTTCTGCGAACTTGTCAAACTTGCTAAAATGAAGGAAAGAGACCTGTAACAAGGATTCAATAAAGAGAAGAGAAAAGAAGTTGTAGAGAGACTGACAGGACAGGAAGGACAGAGAATAGAACTGAAAAAATACAGATTTTTTTTCTTGCCCCACTTTTTTTTTATTTCGCCCGCCCGCCCCGCCTGACTATTCCACTGAAGATGAGAAACGAAACAAAAAAAAGGGGTCGCCCTCATATGATAAACCTGTTTGTGTTGTTTTGCAATAGTATTCGCTGATTTCTATAATATGATTTAAACATCAGAGTATACATTGTTTAGAAAGATAGGACAGCTAGTCACAATTACTTAATCTAAATACCAATGACTTAAACATCCACATACCACCTCCTCACCAAAGTGTAACTGATCCTTATATCCATCTGTACATATGTGAATAAAGTATTCATACCGTAGTAAGCATTCAAATAATAAACACTGTCTACTGTGTCTATCTCTATCAACCCATTCACACAAGTATATACATATCCATCTAAAAGACATTACACAAGACTTACATTACACTTGCCATGATATCTGGTGGGTGTATTACCTTGGGTGTCTAGTTGGAAAATGTGATTTTTGGTAAAAAAAACTTCAGCTCAAAAACTACTTGGCAGATCGGTCTGAAATTTGGTGGGAACATTGTTAGTGGTGTTTAGATAAAGCATTGTTCACGACACATTGATTTCATTTGTAATATGCAAATTCGGATTAAAATGTGTCTTTTTGGTCAAACAATCTTTAATTCTAGAACTACTGAGCAAATTGGGCTGAACTTTAATGGGATGCATCTGGGAGAGTATAGATGAAGAAATATTAAGCATATAATGATCTCATCACTGATATGCAAATTATCTGTACAAATTTTACTTTCTGATAAAAAAATTTATATCTCAAAAAGTACTTGGTTGATGAGACTGAAACTTGGTGAGATATTTCTAGAAGTGTATTCTGCAGATTTATTCAAAACATTTTGACACAATTCACCCTACCAACCATTATCACGCCCTTACCAACAACCAAAAGGCAGTATATTTTGGTCAAATAACAACATCGTCTGGTAGGCAAGTGAGTGAACATTCAAAGAGTGTATGCACTTACCCCTAGCAACTATGACCAGGTCCATAGCAACAGCACAATGGTGTTGTATTTCACAAAGATAACAGGGATTTTTAGAAAAGCGAACATTCAAAAAGTGTATGCAAATATGCCCAGCAACAAAACCACGCCCATGGCAACAGCTAAATGATCTCCTATATTGCAAAGATAACAACAGGGATTATCAGACAACTGAACAAAAATTCAAAAAATGTATGAAATGTGCCTAGCAACAAGACACGCCCATAGCAACAGCCAGATGATCACGTGCATAGCAAAGATAACACAGATTAAGACAAATAAATGAACACTCAAAAATGTATGCAAATATACCTAGCAACAAGACCACGCCCGTGGCAACAGCCAAATTATCACATATATTGCAACGATAATATCAGGGATTCATAGACAAATAAAAAGTAATATTTAGAAAGACATAATTATGTGATAAATATATAATTCCTCGGAATCAATGTTAGTTTTACATCATAATGCCCCTCGTATGACTCCACGGCCTACCGGCTCGAATTTGTATTAGTCCTCAGAATCATACTCGGAGCATTATGACGTACAGCTAACATTGATTCATGGGGTTATATATAATTATCACAGACCACCGTCTATTGATTACCAACAGGTGCAGATTTGGACGGTTTTTTACTGGTGGCTGTTAATAATGATATTATTCAAATTGATCTACACAACGAGATGCTACTACAGTATAGATATTTGAACGCATAACGTCTGTGGCCTTTGATCCTGTGGAAACGAGAGTTTACTGGGCTGACAATGGTTTTGGCATGATTAGCAGTTGCTACCAGGATGTTACAGACATCGAAGTGATAATTTCCGATGCTCCACCTAGTAAGTCAATATCATTCAAATTGTGACAGAATACATTAGAATATTTAATATTTAGAACGACTCTATCCCTTTATGAGGCGACCTCCAATAGTGTACAATAAGGAGCCTTCAATAATTACACGGAGGAGGGCAGGGAGAATTTATATATTGATCCCTGTTGTAATCTTTGCAATATACACCTTCAATGGTTGTTGCTATGGGCGGGGTCTTATTGCTGGGCATATTTGCATGCATTCTTGAATAAACATTAATAGATGAAAGATCAAAAGACATATTCCGAGAACTTATTTGTATCTCACTGATGGGATCATCATGTGAATAACAATTCTTAATTAACACAACCCTATGAATGTACCCACCAATTTCAGAATAGGCTGCCATTTTGGTGTATAATGTTGTTGACCCAAACGCAAATATCTGATGTGATTATTTCCATTTGAAAAAAATTCAATACACACAGCACAAGTAATATTCCCACCAAATGCCAAGGCAATCTGTAAAGTGGTTTTTACTTAAGTCGTTTACACACACACACACACACACACACACACACACACACACACACAACCAGTTGTGCTGAAAGGTTCATTTGATGACATAGAACCAATTGACATCAAAGTAGAAGGTGGGGAAGGTACTTAAATCATGAGCAGCATGTAAATGGGCGATCGTATAATAATGAAATTCAGTTTGAGATGTCTCGACTTGAAAGTTCGCCATATTTGTTTTATTTACCTCAATCTCCATAAAGTGCTATATATTATTTTAGTAAACTTGTCACTTTTGTAAACTTTTCTTGTAACTTATATCAACTTTATATTGTTATAAACTAGAGAAGAATATAACGTTATAGGCATTTCAACTGACACGATATAGTTGTCGCAATCACAATAGTGATTTAGTCTAAATAGTGCAGTTATGACGATATTACAAGGAAGTCACATTTATATATAGTATATTTGCTCATCTACTTTGAATATGGGACGTGCTTAGACTGCCGAGGTTTTTCCTGGTATACTAATGGTGCCATTTGCATGTATTCCGCAAAAATAACGGCTGGGCGTATATTGATGTTATTATTTGTGACATATGTGCACATACTGCATTAAAAACATGTTAAACTTTGACAAAAAAATGGGAAAACAAGAAAGTGCAGACTATTACAAATAGTCTGGTTTCGATTTTCGAAAATGTGAATGCTGTAAGCATTTAGGGGTAAAAGTTGGAAAGCAACAGGATAGCTAGGTTGATGGCGTTGAATAAAAAAAAACCTGCCGTGCAAGCGAAATTCTGAGACTTTGCCACTCAAATTTGCATAAATGTTCATAGTTTTGGCTCTTTTGTCACAACTAGATAGAAAGAAACATCTTTTAGTAGAATTACTTATACAAAGCCTTCACAGTGCCTTTTCCCTACTTCTGACGACCAAGTAATATACATTTTTGAGCAAGGTATCATGGGAAAATTCAATATAGCAGCCATGATAAATCTCTGATAACGCTTTTGATCGAACGGTACCGCTCGCCTGAACGCATAAGTTGGAGTAAATTACGTGCTGGATGGAAATCGTCTTTTACAATTGACTGAGCTCTTTCCTTTACTTGAGCGTTGTACAACTCATTAAGAGAAGGAAGTTGGCAGCCAATGATGCTACTGGCAGTGTTAACGATTCGATTGAGACGTTTCCGGTCATCAACTGTGGCATTGCCCCACCAAACGATGATTGACAGTGTCAGGACGCTCTCAATCACCGCTCGGTAGAACTTAATCAACAGTCCCTGGCTGACACGGAAACTTCTCAATCGTCTTAAGAAGAACAGTCTTTTCTGTGATTTCTTCACAATATGATCAGTATTGATTTCCCATTTCAGATCGACTGAGAGGTAAACACCGAGAAACTTAAAATATTGCACTATTTCAACCTCTGAGTTGTTGATGACTAGAGGAACAATATCAGATGGATTCCTTCGAAAGTCCACAATAATCTCTTTGGTCTTTTTGACATTCAGTTCAAGATTGTTTTCAGAGCACCATGTTATGATAGAGTTCACTTCATTACGATATGATGTTTCATCGTTTGTGATTAATCCGCCCACGGTGGTGTCATCAGCAAATTTGATGATAAAATTATTATCAGACACAGTAACGCAATCATGGGTAAATAATAATGAGTATAACATTGGCGACAAATAAAGACGCCTTGTCCATTCTTCTCCTCATATCTAAATTTAAACACCCCTAATCTTATAATTGGCGAGAGCTAACTTACATTAACAGTTTGCTTTATCTCTCATCTGCTGGGAGGTTATCACACTGGACAAATAATCGATCATGCATATACTAGCTCACACCACTAACGATTTAGTGGTCTGAGATACTAGTAAGAACTTCCTTACTAGTTTATGCATGATCGAATGTTTGTCAAGTGTGATAATATCCCAGAATGCCGAAGATTAGACACAAAGCAAATCGACATAATAGTTTGTTCATAAGAATTACATTTTCATCTCCTCAATGAAAGTCCAGAAAAGTTTGTCCCCATTCAAATTTAATTTTTTGCAAGACGAGCTAATGTTTTATGTGCATTGGTAATGTTTAGTCCTGGAGAATTAAACATGTTTTCACTGTAATATATATTTTTAGCCCTCGCCGGACGTAGATTGGGTTCTGTCCGTCTGTCAATCCGTTGTGCATGCCTGTGTCCAGAGTCATTCATTGAACGAATTATTTCAAACTTAATGAATGGACTTACATAGGCACGTCAATTTGTTTTGGATATGATTCACTTTAGCCGACTTAGAGCAATTTTGGGGTAAAAAACGTGATTTTTGGTCAAAAAAGTTGAATTCCAAAACTGCTTGGCAGATTGGCCTGAAATTTGGTGGGAATGTTCTTAGAAGTTTTATTCTACCGATTTTCTGTCAATCATTTTGGTCCTAGCAACATTAACCATGCCCATATCAAAAATGTATGCAAATGAACCTAGCAACAGGACCACGCCCATAGCAACAACCAAACAATCCGGTATATTGCAAAGATAACGACATGTATTAATTGACAATTACATAACATTGAAAAAATGTATGCAAATGTGCCTAGCAACACCCATAACAACAGCCAAATGATCACTAAAAGATAACAACAGGGATTAATAGACAAATAAATAAAACATTCAAAACAAGTATGCAAATATTTAATCAATTATACAGTTGTCCTAGAATGCCATTGCCGCTATATTTCATACAATCTAATACATCACACTTCCATGACTTGTGGCAATTCTCTGAAAACATCCATTGCGGGGACTGAGTCTTCTCCGATGACTGCTTGTTTCTCCATATTTTAAGCTTAAACCAGATTTATTCTTGTTACTCACAAGAAACCATAAATCCGTTCGTCAACAAATAGAATTCATTTTCACTATTAAACAAGAACTACAAAAAAAATAATTTTTTAAGTCCCCTCAAACATAAATACACATATTTAAGTTATGATTATAGCGCTTCCGGAACATGATGACGTTTTCAATGTTTCAGCAGCCATCAAAATAGTGTCAATGTTACCATGGAAACCGTCTCCTGCGTGTTTGCACAAGAGAATCAAGAGGGACAACATTAGTTTTCTGAAAGCACAGGTGTTACTCTAACCAAATATGTTGTAAAAAATTGTACTTCTAGTTGGGCAATTTCTTTTCTTCAAAATGTCAGCCTTGGCGCCCTGACTATACATGCTTTGTTTGTAAGCTATCAATATATTATTTGAAGTATACAATAGACACCGGTGGAAAGATAAACAACAAGGCGGAGCCGCGTTGTTTATCTTTCCACCGGTGTCTATTGTACTTATGCCCGACAAGTTCACAGGATAGCAGGATTAGTCCATCTCACCCTTGCTAGACTAGATTAAGATAAAGTACACACTGTCTCACCCCTTGCCACGCTAGGTGATGATAATAACTGAGATAAAAGTGTACACATTCGGGTGAGGACACACACAGCATGCAGTGTTCACGGCGAAGAAATAAGCCATACAACATTCACAAGCCCTGATATGACTGAACAACGAGACGTGGCTAATATTATAGTGTAGCTCATCTGAAGATCTGTGTAAAATTCGTTTTTTAAATGTTTGCCATTTCTTTTGAATGGTAACAGTTGTGCCCTTCATCCTTAAACCCTTACTGTGCAGTCACTACTCCATTCATGGTACAGTAGTATGACTTATTTTTAATACTACTCGCCACAACTATTTTTCTCCGTAATTAAGTTCTCCTCGTAATTTTGGCAAATTATTTTGGTCCGGGTCGTACTCTTGCATTTCATTCTTGAGACCATGGAGGCTCCCCTTCTATACTTCCATGTGCAGGCATATGGTTTCTGACTTTGCCGGACTGGTTTTACTTGAACTACAAAGGTCAACCCAATTCACGCCTTCTAAGTCCCCCTTTGTCTTACACTATCCAATACTGATAAGACTTCAGCGGCAACTCAGACAAGGAGGTGGTTATAACCCGCTACACAAACTTTAATATTAGTATACAATAGACACGTCAAACAATGTGTCAACATTATGACAGATAAAGGGCATAAGCTCCGGTAGAGGACTGCTAATCCCGTACATGTCAAACAATGTGTCAACATTATGACAGATAAAGGGCATAAATGCCCATTAATAATATTAATCCTGAAACAAACCGCATGTCGTACTGGTACTCATATTTGCGTAGTTACTTGTTGAACTGCGTGCTCTGTGTTTGTGAGGATTATTTACATATCAAGGTCCGGGCAAGTTCAAGCTAATTTTAAAAGACAATCTGTGTAAATATGCACATAATCTTCGGAGCTGAGAACCGTAGAAGTAAAATAATCAATGTAAACACGTTGAATTCCTTAGTAATTTCATTATATAGAAATATGTTTCCTATCTATGTTTGCACTTTGACCTGGAACTACGTTACTCACGTTTAACACCAAACACGTCTGACTATTTGCCTGTCACAATTTCTTTCATTCTAAAACTTGTCAAATGATAACACGCCTAACAAAGCAAACAGTAAATTTGCACTAGACTAGTATACATATCATATAGTCAAAGATGGCGAGTGATCGTGAGTTGAGATTGCAGTCCGCCCTTTTAGTGTTAGTATTCTACACTGGTTACTGTGTTCAAGGTACGTAAATTTTACCCAAAGTACATTCTCATAGGGTAAAGCATGATAGCAAGATTGCATGTAATTAGAGTTTAGCTGTTGTATCGCATAATTATTGTATTGTCTGTGTAAATCACTGCATGTACTCACATCTTTTCACATTATAAAACACGGTGTAAAACGTTGCTTTGTAAATGACATTATTACAGTACTTCTCGTACGACACTGTTTTGACACATAATTATAAGTAAGTGTATATGAATGACTGTTGATAAGTAGAATCTGCTGGTTTTATACAACTTTGCAGATAGTTTCTATGACGTAACGATATTGTCTAATGATCCCATGTTGTTGTTTAGTCCCACCTGTCCAAGGCTTGCATACAAATGTGTATATGGAAATATCTTTAGCGACGAGATGGTCTGACATGAATATACTAGTAATTCATATAATTTCTAAGGGTGAAACGTAATTTTTATTTGGAAATATAATCCCACAGTAAGCAACAGTCATTTCCACCAACTATCGTTTAATCGATTAAAAAACAGCGGTTTTTTAAAAGATATTTACAATGATTCAGCTGAGAACGTACACAATGGCCGGAGATTTTAATTTCCCCATTACCTCACAGTACACTGATTATTCCACAATTCTCTCTGATTTGTATGCTCAGATATAAGCTCTTACAATGTGGGCAAATCTGTAAAGGGGTTTGGAAAACATTTTTGAAATTTTCAGACAGTACCCAGAATGACAGGGTGCAGAATTAAGTGGTAGAACACGGTATTAGGAGGGCAGCACATGTTGGTTGAATTGTAACAGTTGACAATAACAAGTTGGAGACAGCACTGTAGAAATGATTTACTTACTGAAGACAGTTTCATTTATGAGTTTAAACTCAGACCACTAAAAACGATAGTGGTCTGAGGTTTAACTTTAAGTGTAAGCGGTATGCAAACACTTTCTTTGTATAAAAATCTCCCGAAAAAGTAGTGTCCGTTATTAAAATGAAATTGAGAGCACAGGTCACACAATGGAGAAGAGTCGGAAAGGTGTATTTGATTCTAGCTGATTTCAGTGATTTTTTGTGGAAGGAGAAAACAATTTTTAATGAAATCAGTCATGTATGGCTTTCAAGGAAGTTGATTAGAATAAATCATAAAATTGTTTTCTTGGTCCATCTAAAGTCACTGATTTCTGCACCACTAAAAATGGACTTTCAGGAACACGTCAGTAATAATTCTGCGGTTTGAAAATGTTATTTGTCTTGTTTACAAAAAACACTGTAGACGGGTGATATTTTGTTGAAATGGAGAGAAAATGTCTGAGCATGCAAATCAGAGATTTGTGGGCTATTCAGTGTATAGTGGACTGTTGGCAGGCAAAATGATAAACCATCAAAAACCGACAGACTGTATAACTATAACAAAGGAGTTCAATGAGATCGTGCAATCTGCCAGACAAGCTGTTTGTATATGTGGTCATAGCATTTCCTGTATTAAATTAATTAGAACGCCATTCCACTACTCCGGGATATAACATTTTCGTAAAAGGTATCGACTCTGAAGAGTTATTTCATGATTTTATGTCAGGTACCCAAGTACTAGCGATTTCAGAGAAACATCATGTTGATCTCATGCCTTTATCTCTACTGTGGGTCACATTGCTTCATATGAATCACCAGAAATGATTAGAGCGTATTCAGTGTAAATGTATCTCAGGAATATTGAATGTAAAGTCATGAAATGACTCCAGAACCCATAGTTTATGAACATGTCCCTACTTCCTGGAGTGGTGTTCCCCTATAACTGCACAACCACTCTAACTGCAAAATGCATGGCCATGTTCCATTTGAAATCCTTTTTAGGACAGTGTCTAATCATGTTAATGTCATGGTGAAGCACCCGTATGTATGTATGTATGTATGTATGTATGTATGTATGTATGTATGTATGTATGTATGTCTGTCTGTCTGTCTGCCTGGCCTGCCTACCCTGCACTGTCTTGTCTTGTCTGCCTGATTGTATTGGTATGATCAAATTATCGTGTGAGTGTTTTTATTGTACTATTAAAAAAATTCAACATCCTTCTTGGAGTGTAACAGGCGCAACTTTCCCCTTAGTTTTATTGTAGTTATTCTGTATGGCTTTCAAGGAAGTGAATAGGTTAGAAAAATTCATGTAAAATTGCTCTCTTGGTCCACCTAAAGTAACTGATTTCAGCACCACTAAAAATGGACTTTCAGGAACACGTCAGTAGTAATTCCACAGTTTGAAAATATTATTTGTCTTTTTTACAAAACACTGTAGACGGGTGAGTTTTTGTTGAAATGGAGAGAGAATGTCTGAGCATGCAAATCAGAGAGTTGTGGGCTATTCAGTGTATAGTGGATTGTTGGCAGGCAAATCGATATGATGTCGTGGTATGTCAAATTTCAGATTGGAATATTATCAAGATATGAAAAACGTCTGTCCTGAATAGAAGCTTTTGCAGTTTAATCAAACAAAGGGGTCGAGTGCAATGTGTTCATTGGAAAAGTGTTGGAAGCGTGATATTGTGTACATTTTATTTGCTTGATGAAGGCTATATTGGCAGCATTACACAATAAGTGCATTTACATGTGTAACAAAATTGCAAAACTAAGCACAAATTCGAAATACAATAATTATTGAAGAGAACGCATGCGCAGTAACAGCAATACTTCTCGAACCGTTTGCGGTAATAATCGGTTACGTCCATTTCCTCTTTGCATTCCTCAGATTTCTAACCTGTCAAGGACATCTTTGTGGTAAAGTTTACTTTGGTCAAAGGCGAATTGGGGAAAAACTAGCATAACAAATTTTACAAGTTTTGAGGGTTTTTTTCTCAAGGCCGGGCAGCAGTTTACACACGCCTCGTATCGCTCATTATACTCACGCTAAAGTATGTTTCAAATCAATTTTCTATACGTCCATTTTAGTTGAATAATGCTGGAATGCAAAGATAAAATCGGCCTCACCTTTGTTCCTATAAGTCAGTATTGGTCAGAATTGATTTCATGTCATAACTGACGGATCTTGAGTTTTGTATGTTCACAATATAATGATTTAACTGACACTTTATTTACAAACCATCTAAAACCGCCAGATACTGTATGACAAACGAGTTCAATGAGATCGTGTAACCTGCAAGACAAGCTGTTTGTACGTGTGGTCATAGCTTTTCCTGTATTAAATTAGAACGCCATTCCAGTATACAATATAACGTTATTTATCCCAAAATGGGCAATTAAAATTGGCGGCTGTGGAAACAGACACAGTTATATAAAGACAGTCTGTTCAATATTTTCTTGTGTGTAATCATACTTTTGGCTCAATTTTCAATCAGGCCCTAGAATAAACTAATCTATACAGCTGTCACTTACCGGACAAAGTTTATAGCATGTATATATCATGTGGAATTTATATGTACCATGTTCCTCTTGGTCAAGGACTACAAACTGAGGTCATCCATGGTATAGCACTAGATGAATTTAATTATATTCAATTGTGCTTCAATTCTATTGGCATCATTTCGACTCTTGTAAGATCGATGAGTAGTCTACTAAAAAAGGAACTTCCCATATATACATATACAAATTGCTGATATAAATAATGGCCTTGACACCATCAACTATAAGCATACTTTTCCCTCAATCCTACATTTAAGAACAGGTAAATGACACAATACTATTTGCCGTGCATGTACTTGATGCGCAAATGAAAGTTATTCACCACTGGAAAAATAGTCGTAATGAATTCCTTCTCATGTAGGATGTTGTGTTTTGAGGATTTTGTTTTCTTTCTGTACAACATCCCAGCATGTAGACCATTCTACTATATGTATAAGATAGATTTGCACTATATATTAGGTGGCTGTCCTTTTCAAGTGCAAAACATACAAATTTTGGTTGACACCGAACAGTCCTATATATAGCTCGTATTGTTGCGGTGACACACTCAAGTGCAAATGTTTACTGTCTCGCAAGAAGCTATGTACAGTTACTGTGTTATATCTTGATTGATTGCAATGGATGACCTCAGTTTTGCGTTGCCAGCACATTGTAGGTTTTTACTTCTCGTTAGATCTAGAGAAGGTAAAGAAATGACGATGTGTGTGTGTGTGTGTGTGTGTGTGTGTGTGTGTCTGTCTGTCTGTCTGTCTGTCTGTCTGTCTGTCTGCCTGCCTGCCTGTCTGCCTGCCTGTCTGTCTGCCTGTCTGTCTGTCTGTCTGTCTGACTGTCTGTCTGTCTATCTCATCGGTTTGTATCTAAAACATCTAATTAATGATGCATTTGCATAATTATCGATTTCAGGAAATAGACTATGTTTGGAAATCATTTTCCAAATATCATACAATTTGGCTTCTATATTGATAATTAAAAAGTGTGTGTTCTATACAGCTTGCTGATGGAACTATGGATTCTAATGTGAAAATTCATATAATTAATAACGAATTTTTTTGTAATTAGGCATTATCGTAAGAATGCTATACTTTGAATATTTCATATAATTTAGTGTATACATTTAATGATAACGAAATATGTGCCGTACAAAGCATGTTGATATAACCTTTGATTGTCGTGAGTAATTAGCATAATGAATGATTTTCTGCAATTAAGAATATCTTAGGAATACTTCAAATCTCATATAATATGGTGTACACACCGTTGATGACAAAATGCATGTGTTCTACAGAGCTAATTGATGCGAGTCTGGCTTTTAATGTGCATTTACATAATTAATGATATGTTTGTATTGCGACTGAATCACCATTCGGCCAGATTTTTAGTTAAATTTCCCGATATGCATCACAACTTTGGAGGTGTTGTTTATGTTGTGACTCCTCCATTCAGATGACTAAACCAATATAATCAAATATGAGCTTTCTTCTCAGACCTTGACCCTTGCTCTGAAAGTCTTCTTCAAGGTCAAGTAGTCAAATTTGGGTTATCTTAAATATTTCGAGTGACAATATATTAATCTTGACTTGGGTTTGACGATTTGAGGCATAAGTAGCCACTTAATTTCGTGACCTTGACCTGTATAGCAAAATGCCAGCCATATTTGTGATGGCAAGACACATTTTGCCTGTTGTGTCCAACAATATGACAGACACCAGTCGAGAGTCTACCCTCACACTAGTGATGGCGAGATCTAATTTCTAATGAGATCGTGACCTTTGACCTTGGCAAAGAGAAGTGAAATAACCGAAACTTGTCTTTGCACACAAATAATCCATTTTAAATGTTTATACCCCAAGGTCACATTTCTTCTTCTACCTTGACCATTTAGTTTGACCTCCATATATAAGGTTAAATAGAAAATTGGCCAATAAATTATCAAATTTTTATCTGGATCCAAGTTAAGGTTGTCCATTCCTACTTCCGGCTAACATCGCACCAACAACTGCATCAGTGTGTTCATCGGCTTACGGTGGCGAGTAATACTATATCCATTGAATTAAAGGGTTAAGATTTCAGAAAGTCTATTTATACAGCAACGCCGTTTTCATACTAAAATTTATTTGACAGTTGTAGTCTGTCTTGGTTGTCTTGCGATATTTAGTGGGCTCACGTGTGGGTACCTACAGAGTGCGAATATATATATATATATATATATATATATATATATATATATATATATATATATATATATATATATATATATATATATATATATATATATATATAGTTTGAGGTCGGAGTTGTAAATTTTAGTCGATCGAGTAATGAGAAACAAGGAAAAATAGTGTCACCCTTTGTTATTTGCATACTTAAGGAACTTACCAAATGTTATAGTGTGTAATTTTTGGATTATCATTTAAAAGGTTTTTTCCCCCAAACATTTCAAACATTCACATGTAGTTATGATTCATACAAACAATTTGGTCAGTATCCACTTAGTCTACAATCTTAGACATTGTGTACCGCAGCCACATTCCAAGAAGAAAATGGCTACAAACGCATCGGGAAACTACTATAATTCATGTATTTTCCGAAACGGTAGATTTTCGTTTCACCGCTATATTATCAATGCTATTGATATTTATGGACACACACACACACACACACACACACACACACCTCAATTTCATAACTGAAGATACAATGTACTCTCGTTATTGACCACAGGTGCTGATTTTGATCCGTTTTTGTTGGTTTCTGCTCAAACTGACATTTTACAAGTCGGTCTTGGTGGTTCTACGCTACAGTATAGATATTTAAACTTGAGGGGCTATGGACACATACTAGCATTGGATTACGATACTGTGGAACAGAGAGTGTACTGGACTGATTATAATATTGATAAAATCAGCAGATGCTACATAGATGGTACAAATACTGAAGTAATCGTTTCAAATGTTGGTAAGTCAATACTACCACAGTAAGATAAGATAAGATAAGATGAGATGAGATGAGATGAGATGAGATAAGATAATGAATTATTAATCCCCGTGGGGAAATCGACATGCTCGCTCTGGAACATATAAATCTAATCTTCTTTCACAAATACAGTGTACATCAGATATATATAAAATTAGACAATATGAATGAAAAACACACGTCATCAAATTATGAAGAGAATTTGATAAGGGCTGAGCTGAATTGGACAATTAGTGATATTTTACGTAAATCTGTGGAATTAAAATGGTAAACGAGGTGAAATGATAAAATCAGACTCTTGCAAAATATCTATCGACTGTTTCTCAATTAATTATGTTATAGTTAAGTAGCGTATTGATTGTTCAGTAAATCCAATGTATGATTTAATAAAGTAAGAATTTATGATTCCTGTTTTAGTAGACCTTGACTTGTGTTTTGAAGATTATCATCGTTACCATAATTGTTATGCATTCTTCATAGATACTTTAGTCTACTTTCCTAATAGTATTTGTTTTCCAAATTTTAATCTACTTCTTGAATATTGTATCACATATTTGAGCTACCCTTAGTAAATAGTCAATAATGCAAGTATTTCCTTTTGGTGACGTTGTATCGAATTGGCATATAAAAGTTTGATATTATCAATTGTTAAAATGTTTCCAAAAACCCAGTTTAGGTTATCCGAACTCTTTCCCTTTCTCTTCTGTTTTGTTTGTACAGTGTGTTCTAGTTCATTTCACACTCAGTTTATTTATTGTCTGCATATTTAATGTATTGTTGTATATAAAAAGTTTAAATAGCTGTCGTTGGAATTTAAGTAGCAGTCACTCATGTGTCAAATTTAAGCCTACGTTGAGAGAATTCCCTGTTTTTGCCATACAAATTTGTTGTGCAAATCCCAGGAACATCACCGGTTAAGATTCAACATTTGACTTCATTTATTTTAGTTATTCCTATTCCATTCTCTAACGTTTTCCACTTGTGTAGTTTTAATTGAAGACCTATAACTTAAGATAAACAAACTGCAACTTGAAGATAGAATTAAACTATTTAACCATGATATGTTTTTCTTAGTGCAACGGTAAATACTTTTACCAATTGAATTATATGACAGAACCCAAACCACATGTAGGTGCAAGTGGGGCCTACACATAGTATTTGCACGATTGCTTTCAATATTCTCAGCACATGTACTTTCACGGGCGTAGCTTCTGCTTCTGCTTTACATTGTATACTGCTGCAAAATGCAAAAACACATTGCGGTTATCACGCACAGGTCAGTGGGATCTGGCGTGATGTGATGTGGTCTAATTTGCAGGTCTTTTACCAATTGAACAATGTGACAAAACCCCATGACATGTGAGTAGAAGTGCGGCGTACTTGGAGTATTTGCGCGAGTACTGTGCATAACACATTGCAGTTATCACGCACAGTTCAGTGTGGTATTGTAGTGATGTGATGAGTTTACAATATTTGCGTGTGCTCTACTTTGCAATTCTTGTACGTTTTTTTTGCATTGTTCAAGAAGTGCTTTGAAAGAGTTGATGTCTTTGGCTGCACGAACAGTTGAGGGTAGTAGGTTCCATTCACGGAACGATCTGGGATAAAGTGAATATTGGTAAGATGCTTTGTTGAAAGACGGTTCATTAGTTAATATTTACGCTCCAAATAATGACAAAAACAAAGCGGAATTTTTCTCTACCCTTAGTTCAGTAATCTCGTCACATTTTCCACATAGTATTATTAGCGTCGGGGGAGATTTCAATTTACCTTTAGACCCAATTCAAGACAGAAGGGGTAGTCTAAATGAAAATAACACCCGGTCACGTAGAGAGCTTCAGCGAATTATGAACTCTTTAAAACTTCACGATGTTTTTAGGAACCTCCACCCTGACACATATCGATATACATGGAAAAGGCGTAACTCCTTCTCAAGATTAGACTATTTTTTGGTTTCAACATGTATATTAAAAGAAACGTTAAAGTGTGATATTGTTGGTGCCATTAAAACTGATCACAGTGCCATCACTCTTACGTTCAAGATCCCAAATTCAATCCGTAGAGGGCCGGGGTTTTGGAAATTTAATACAAGCCTACTTGATGACGATTACACGGAAATGATGAATAACTTTATTGATGTAATTTTACTAGAAATTCAAGAAATGTCACTTAACCCCCAAACTGGCTTTGAATATTTGAAATTTAAAATAAGTGAAAAAACAGTCTCATATGCCAAAGCAAAACAGAAACGCCTAAGAGATAACGAACAAGATTTATTGCAACGTTTGAACAAGTTAGAAGAACAAATAGATGAAAGATTAGATGAGGGTATACTTCGAAATTATGAGAAAGTCAAACAAGATTTAGAGCAAATTATGGACAAGAAAGTCAAAGCCTCATTTGTCAGATCGAGAGCGAGATGGTATCAACTGGGTGAAAAGAGTAATAAATATTTCTTGAATTTAGAAAAGCGTAATTATAACAACAAAGTGATTAACAAAATTAAAGTTGACGAATTAAATATTACCAATCATCAGGATATCTTAAAAGAATTGAAAACGTTTTACTCTAACCTTTATAAATCCACTAAACCAGATGTGAATACAGAAAAGAGTAGACTCTTTTTTAACCCAGAGAATATCCCCAAATTACCACAAGAAAAAGCCAAAATGTGTGAAGGGCTGATTCAAAAAGAGGAAATTTTAACAGCCTTGAAAAGCTTCCCCCAAAATAAAACCCCTGGCAGCGACGGAATTCCCTCTGAGTTGTACCTCTTCTTCTGGAATAAGCTGGGAGATCCGTTACTGAATAGTATAAATTATGCTTACACAAATGGGAAAATGTCAAACACACAGCGACAAGCCATAATTTCTCTAATACCAAAACCGGGCAAAGATGATACTAATATCCAAAACTGGAGACCAATATCTTTGTTGAACACTGATTATAAAGTAGCTAGTAAATGCATTGCACTTAGAATGTCTAAGGTCCTCGACTTGATTATTCATGACGATCAGACCGCTTTTATCAAAGGAAGGAGTATTTTTGAGAATATCCGATTAATCTCCGATGTCATAGAATATTGTGAAAACGAAAAAAAAGAAGGGGCCCTCCTGTTTATAGATTTTAAAAAAGCCTTCGACAGTTTGGAATGGGTTTTAATGCAGAAAGCGCTCGCTCTATTTGGATTTGGGAGTTCTCTAAAGCAATGGGTTAATACCTTTTATAACGAAGTAGAGAGTTGCGTCACAAACAATGGGTTTTCAAGTGGGTGGTTTAATCTCGAACGAGGCGTTAGGCAAGGGTGTCCCTTATCCACGGCCTTATTTGTAACCTCCATTGAATTGTTGGCTATAAGTATAAGAAAGTCAAGCGACATTACAGGCTTCATCTTGCCAACAAATTATGAGAAAAAAATATCTGGTTTTGCAGATGACACTACTCTATTATTAGGGAACATGTCTTCAATCAAAAACAGTATTAGTCAAATTAACACATTTGCACAATGTTCCGGCCTTCAAATAAATTTAGATAAAACAGAACTGTTATTTCTTGGACGCTCCAAACGTATCTGGAAATACTCTGGAGACTTTCCACCCCCTCTTCAAGAAACTAAAATTCCAATTAAATTCCTATGAATCTTTGTCGGAAAAAATAAAGTTGAATGTGAAAAGCTAAACTTTTGGAAAAATTTGCGTAATCTTAAAGATAAGCTAGATATATGGAAATCAAGGAATTTGACCATTAGAGAACGAGTTATCCTAGCAAAGACTTTTGGCATCACTAAGTTTATTCATATTATGAAATCCGTCTCAATTCCAGAACATGTCATTAAAGAAGTTAGGGCAACCCTTTTTAATTTCCTTTGGAATAAGAGGAAATACCACATCCGTAACAATACTCTAATCGGAGACCTTAGCATGGGAGGTCAAAAAATGATAGATGCAAATTTGATGAATAAAGCCTTGAAGTTATCGCATTTAAAACAACTAATAAGTAACGAGTTATCATGGACTCTTATCCCTTCCTACTTTAAAAAAGAAGGGGGGGGGGGGGCTGGACTTCCTGTTAACTTGTAACTTTGATGTAAACAAACTTAGTGTAAGGCCTCCAACTTTCTATTGCAACATGCTACAATATTTTAATGAATACCGTTTTAACCCAGTTACTCCTGAAGAAGTAGCCACTGAAATAATTTGGAATAACAGGAATATTTTAAGAAATGGAAAATCGCTCTACAGCGCAAGTTAGCTTGAAAATAGAGTCAAATACGTGAAAGACCTATTTAATGAAAAGGGAGAAATACTTTCTTGGCAAACATTTAAAGAAAAATATGATGTAGGACAAGATTTCGTACTGTACCACAGTATTATTGCTGCAATACCCTTGAAATGGAAATCTTTATTAAAAACAGGAGAATTTATTAAGACAGCTGAGGCAAACACTCCCAAACATGTGAAACAAATGCTCCAAGGAAATAATACAACAAGAAAATATTATAATCATTTTAGAGATAGAGTTGCTGAACCACCTACCTCACACGCTAAATTTGCAAACTGTGATTATGCGCAAAACATTGATTTAAAACCATATTGGAACTTAATTTACAAAACGACCATAGAAGAAAAACTAAGATCCTTTCAGTTTAAAGTACTCCACAGAATCCTGGCAACAAATGTCTATCTAAAAAATATATCTATTAAAACTGATTCCTCATGCAGTTACTGCGGTGCAGAGGAAACGTTGGAGCATTTGTTCTGGGGATGTAAAGTGGTCAAAGCGTTCTGGTCGGAATTTCAAAGTTTTATAAAGGGTAAAAATATTCAACAACAAAATTTATCATGTAAGGACGTCATACTAGGAATTATTCCAAAAAGGGACAATACAGTATTAAATCATCTAGTGCTACTGGCAAAATATCATATTTATGCAATACGATTTTCTAGTATGAGCCTTCTATTCATATATTCCAGGAAAATATGAAAACGACGATGTTATCTGAAAAAATTAATGCTGAAAAAAACAACAATATTACAGCATTTGAATTGAAATGGAATCTTTTATTGACAAGCTGAGAATTTAGAAGTTGATTGTCCGCCAGTTTCTGAAGTAAAATATCACATCTTCATTTTATTTCATTTTGGTACACGTGCATACACTTTTCCCCTTTCCTTAGTTATTTGCGACTCAACGTACTAATGCCTCGCTTCTTCCTCCCTTTTGTATTGTTATCCGTTGTGTAATTTTCTTTTTCTGTTGTGTAAACTTTTGTAAATGCATATAATAAAAAAAAAAAGAAAAAAAAAGAAAGAAAGAAAGACGGTTCATTCAGGATGAGTCTATCTTTGTTATACCTTGTAGTTCTGATTGAGTGTAGTGGTTTAAGTGGAATATTGGAAGGTGGGATACCATTAATTTATTTGTAGAGTGTAATAATTAAACGGAGTTTGGTATCTGCGGTGTTCTAGTGGTTCCCATTGTACGTCACGTAGGATATATGTGACACTGGCTCTCGATTTGTAATTGTGTGTTACGTAGCGGGCTGTCCTGCGTTGAATTTTCTCGAAATGATGCTTTGTTAGATGATGTTGGAGAGTGTTATAATAGAGAATTCATGCGGATGCTTGGTTTCGAGTTTAGCAAGTAATGTCTATTCTTGTATGTACTGCCACTTGTAGTCAACGAGTGGATTGCAAAATGGAACAAATTCACCCGATCATTTGTATCATTGGGGAGATGCTGAGTTGATGCAGTCCAGTGTTCGATGGTCCATGGATGGTGAAGATCTGGAATATTGATGGTGTTACTGTAAGGTTTGAGCGAAATCAGGAACGTGTGATATTTGAGAGCTTTGTATGTAATGAGTAGGCCATTGAATGACATGGTATACGCAGTTATTCAGAGCCACTGGAGTCAGGTCGAAGTTGGGGTTGGAACACAGTAAGCCGTCATCATCAGCATAAATTTGCCACACGAAGACAAAGACAACTGAGTCTGTTTCAGTGTTCAAATGACTGTTCGGTTGTAGCCTTTGATTGAAAACTCAGTTATCGGGAGATAAAACGTACGCAGTGAGAGCGGAGCTCAAGGTGAACATGTCTGACAACACTGATGTGCTGCGGCATGAGTGAAAGTGCTACAGAAAATACTTCAAGCACGAGTGCAAATACCCTTGAGTACCCACACTAGAACTCACATGTCATAGATCTGTTGCCGGTTCCAAGATGTAGTGCGCGTCTCTCGATACAATGACATGTACTCAGGGATTTGCGCGCACGCGCTACTCAGGTTGTCACCTGACCATACCCTAGGTTCACCTGTAAAATCACTGTCTGTCACTGATGGTGTTTCGTCTTTGTTCTATCACTCATAATCAAAGAGGTCAACATGTGTTTCCATAATTTCCTGATGAAAATGCTATTTCAAACGTAACATAGACAAAACAAGACTAACTGTAATAATGTAAGCAACATCATCATCTCGTGCAACGCATTTTGGAACAGGAAAATGTTCTGTTGTAATTACATGTGTGTTTCTGTAAAACGGAAAATTTACATGTCAATTATACAGCGTGATCATGCGATTTCATGTGTAGCGAAGGATCGCGTCCCCATACATGTATGCATAATGTTTTCGGGTTTTCACTGCAGTGAAAAAACACTAGTATGCTCGCACACGAGTGCAAGTAACCTCTGGTAATAATACACGTTGTATGTTGATGTATCCACCAGACGCACGTGGCATTGCCGTAGATGTGGTGAATAGAAAACTCTACTGGAACAACTTCATGCAAGGGAAGATAGAGCGTGCCAACCTAGATGGTAGCACTCGTGAACTTGTTATGTTAACTTCTTCCACTCCAGATGCAATCGTAGTAGATGGTGATGACAGGCAAGTGAATGTGGATTGAATAGGTCACATGTTTACACCTTTTCTTAAACTTTAATTTTGTTCAGATGCCCTTGTTGACAGATAAGGGAGTGTCCAGATTTTACTTTAACTTGTTAACCTATCATGTACAACTACCTTAAACATACATATAATATCCGCGTATCAAGTGTAAATCAAGATAAAAACTCATAAGATTACCATTTTCATGCATATAGTAAAACTAATAACGATAGTTTTGTTGTTAAGGGACAGTACAGGCATACTTCTTGTATTGGCCATTTTAAATAATTTTTTTAATGTACTGAGTACAGTATTTTGTTCTGTTCACAGTATTCGATAATTCAGCTTGTCTGCAAAACCTGCATAAATATATATATATTTTCATTTTTTAAATGTATTTTCATCAACATTAATAAACCTTCAAGTACTGCAAAGCTTGAATACTGATAATTTCAACACACTTTAGGAGTAAAAACAGAAACTGCAATCATCGCTCATAACGGCGATACTTAAAATGATAACAAATTAAAGATATTGTCCAGTTCAGATTTATATATCAATCAATGGTATCTCTAAATTTGTCATTGAGTTTGTCAAATCAATTAGTCCCTAAACTGACTGAGACTTCCAACATGAGGAGAGTAGAAATTGAAGAAAATATAGAACAAAGATATTCAAAACTTCTCATAAGTAGTATGTAAGTGATGTACATATTCAATACATCAAAGTTGCTAGATATGAAGCAGTCGTGTTTAGTGTTCAACTGGGCTACCAGCTATTAAAATGAAACTCTGTTTTACCAATGTGAATATTATCACACAGAAATGGGTATACACACAGCCAAAGGACCAAAACTGATACTTTGAACCAAATTACTTGGATAATTCATCAGAAATGCAAAGAGGGGTTATGAAATTCAATAAAATATCGAACACAGTTGTAAACATTAGGTCTCCTGTTCTTTTTTAAACGAAAGTTTTCACTTAATAAATGTCACGTGATTGAAAAAATGTAAGTTCCTTTGCTTCGCAGTGAATTATCATACATATAAAGGTAGCATATGGTTTATGCTGTATGCTATATATTGTTACGTAGTTTAGCATAAGGTTACATCACTTTTTAATGCACTTTGCTTTATTTCATGTACCTCCACATCTGCGTGTTTTAGTACTATATACTGGACACAGCGTTCAACAATCGAAAAAGCAAGTCTTGATGGAACAAATAAGCAAACGCTGGTACCAAGTGGGTTAAATTTGCCATATGGACTAAGCTTTGATAAGCCAGGTAATCAGTTGACATTTTACTTTGCAAAAATCTTAAGATGTAATAACTCATTACATTTAATCTAATAAGCTACATCATCTAGATGTAAATCAGACATGATGTATGTAAAAAAAAGCGTACATTCTTTAAGATATTTCCTATTTACTTAAACAATAGATTATGCAAATTATCATATTCAAATAAAAATTACAACTATAAGGCCTTATAAAAGGATATTGTATGGTTCCGATTACGCTCAATTTTAGAATAGATGGGGTAGGTAGATTTTTTATTTTATTTTATTATATTTTATTTTCATGTGTGTCCAGTTCAGGTTTTCCATTGTTTTCCAAATGGTCTCTGTGTTGTTTATTTCTTCCTATCAGATGTACAGCCATTACAGTTTGGAAGAACAGTTTTATATTGTCTTTTTAAGTTGATGTCAGTTTCCGCATCCACTATTTCTCGTGAGACTTCAAATTTTTCGATTTTATTTTTTCTCTCGAATACGTAAAAAAAAGTTTAGGGTCAGTAGTGGAAAACTAGGTAGGGTCGGGTAAACGGAAGTAAACAATTATTTTTTGTAGGCCTTTATAATGCACATTCGCCTTGTCATTGTGAATGTCTTTACCAAATTATTGGAATTTGAAGATTACATTCTTAAGAACTTCCTTATTTCCAAAAATCAAAATTAAAAAAAAACAAATACCCATTAAAGTGTAAGGCTATATCTGCAACGTGATGTGATCAATATTTCATATATGAAATAATGAAATCACCGACTTATCACAGTTGTAAATGCTGAGTCAGCATACCGGTATTGACTATGTGCATTCGTGAACAATTTTAATGCTTGAAAGTTTGATTTAAATCTCAATTACAGCCAGTATTTCATCGCGTAAGATTCATTTTATTTCCCCATGATAATCACTGTAACCAAGTGCAAGGTTATTTTAGGAGTACATGCCAGCCAGAGGGACCTCAGTGTGTTATCATTTGTTACCAGTTTTATTTTATCAGTAACATTATAAATAGTTCTAAAGATGTAAGCAATGTTATTATACCCCACCTGGGACTTTCAATCTAATAAAGCAGGAAAGACTGTAATGTAGCCACTAGATACGAAAGAATCGTTAATTATGGAAATGAATCATTCAAAATAATTGCTACCTCAAAAAAACTTTTGCTTATTGCCAAACCTTATTAATTATGGAAATCACTTGTAACATTTAAAGGCTCTAAGATTATGTGCTATTTGTTATGATCAACAAAATAAATGTAAAAAACCCAAAACATATCACATTTGAAGTTTGCATTCTGAAGATATTTACAATTGTTGATGTATCTATTAAATTACATAGAGTTTGGTACTTACATGAAGACATAGAGTAATTATTAAATAATAATTAATAATGCAAATGACTCTTTACTATTCAGACGAAAAATAACAATTTCTTACCAATAGCATAACAAAGATATTAAATGCACTAGTCGGTTGAGGTATCGCGATCGTGTCCACAGACAGACGTACAGACAGACGGAGGGAATGACAAACAGACATATCAAAACACATGATATTCCCTTAGAGAAGGAAAATATCATGTACGTATACATTTTATATAATTATGTGGTTTACATGTTTAAGGTGTTCATTCAAAGTTAATACTCAATGGCTTTTATAGCAGATGACTATTAAGATCATAATGTATATTATTCAATTGATTACAGAAGGAAAACTTTATTGGACAGAATATTTCAAAGATATAATACAAGAATATAACTTGGAATCAGGGATCGTTCGCACCGCTGTAAATCTTCCACGTACAAAAGCTTACGGCCTGGATATTGGTGGTGACTATATCTTTTGGACAGTCCGTGATGTCAAACAAATCTACAGAGCTGATAAATATACTGGTGACAATATAGTTAATATATATACGGCAAATTCTGGAATATTGGGTGATATACATTACTATGGCGATTATCAACCCTCCGGTGAGTTACAGATTTATAAATTACTGAAGCTCATTTCTAGCATTTGAGCTTACATATTCCAATAGCGTATTAGTATTTGTTTGGAACTGCAATTCTTTTGACATGCCTTGAACTTACTAGGTATGGTCTCATTTACTTTCTGTTTAATTTTAGTTGATAAGTTTATTTATATTAATATGAATGCGCATCCATTATCCACAGTACTTGATTATTAAAATAACTTGTATTTGTTTCTTAAGAGTGTAGTAAAAGATATAAAGACCAGAATTGACATTTGGTTGTTTATTTGAAAGCAGCCGCATGTATCATTGCAAATCAGAATTACTTCCAAATTAAAGTATGTCTTCTGGCTGTTGGATATGATATGATATGTTGATATTTGGGGTTATAGTTATAGTCATTGCAAATCAGAATTACTTCCAAATTAAAGTATGTCTTCTGGCTGTTGGATATGATATGATATGTTGATATTTGGGGTTATAGTACAATGAAATTTACAGAAATATCGAACTCCTTGGTTAAGGTAAGAGGTCAGTTCTGACAAACCATCCCTGTAGTTGTCTGTTTCATGTTGTAGGATCAATGTTATGTAGGTTTTGTAAGTCTCATGGTTGGACATTGTGCAATCGGGACGAATTGGCACAGTGAACTGTTTACATGGATTGGACTATTTCCATTATTGATGTGCATGTATGTAATATATGAACATTCCATCTGGTGCATTGGTTATGCCTGGCTGAAAAAAATAATCCGTTTATGGAGAGTGGATGTTTTGTGTTTCCTTGGTTTGATTAATGTTAACATTTTCCCACCATAAGTAACACCAGAAGAGAAATTTACTTGCCCGCAACACTAATTTGAATTGACAAGTTTTCAGTATTTTTGTTTTATTTCCCTTTTTACGTGTCAGTATTATAGCAGAATCCATCGACTTACAGATATGCTGTCATATACTAGCAATGATAGAAAATATGGCACCTTTTTACGAAATATCATTTCATTTAGATCCATGCAAACATGGTAAATTTGGAGACATCAATGACCGATACAGAAGTCGAAAATTCAACTCGATTAACTGGTCCAATATGACAGATTTTATATGTGATAGTGGTTTAGAAGAGGGTTGGTACAGATTTAGCAGTGACGCTGGTGGCGAGATGCCAACATCGTGTGTAGAAATGGGAATGTGTGGAACAGAGTATCCGGTATGGATTGATGACCAGAGGGATAATTATCAGAATATTACAACAGTTAGGGGGTGTATCAATAAAGGTATATGTCACATTTACTACGACACACGAATTATACACTAAACATTTCGTTGATAATTTCCCACTCTATTTGCAGTTTTGACAGTATGGCCACATTTATTATGAACTTATTTGCTTGCAATCCTGCATGTAAATGATCAATACATTGTTGATAGTGCTACAGAATAATGCTACTGTTGGTTATAAGGCATTATCTTAAAGATGCACAATTCGATTTCATATAATTCGCAAGATATGAAGATTTATAAGATAAGAAAATTGTCAATAAATTGACAGTAAATAAATGATGATTGACGTTGTCTTGTATCGGTACACGCTTTAATAAATAGACTTGTTGTTCTACCTTAGGTGCTGAAGATTGTTGCAATGAGACAATTGACATTTCTGTGAAGGACTGTGGCAACTTTACTGTTTATAAGCTTAAACCCCTACAAGACTGTCCTGCTGCATATTGTGCAGGTAATAAAAGTAGCATGGTTCATTTCGTGGCATTTGTTATAGCATTTGGTGTAAAACACTAATAGTGAAATCTTGAATGAATACCACTATCAGATATTGCATGAACTAAGCAGTTAACAATGGGAGTGATCAAAGCCACTATCATAGGTATTGTTGATGAAGACAATTATTCAAGGATTAAGACTGAAACATTGCTGTGCGTAATATTGTCGAATTGTTTGAAACCAAGGATAATTGTTAGAGTAGGGGGCTCCTTACTACCATTTTAAAATGGGTACTGCAGTATAAACTCAAAATAAACTAACATTCCTATCCATCAATGCAACTTTGATACACACGTGCTAATTACATTCAACAACATAATTAAACTATTAATTCTATCCCCAGGTGATCGAGAGCCATGTCCTTTGGATCAAAACTCACCGACAGGGTTCCAACCTGGCTGTACGGGTACGATAAGACACTGGGTCATGTATTCCACTTTTCTTCATATCTTTAAATATAGCAAATGGTTGTTGGAAGTTTTCACAGTACTGTAGTCTAGAAAAGGGACACACGCAATGTAATATTTAGCTACCAGTGTAATGGGCATTTACAATATATTTATAGTTACTAGTTACTGGATCTGGATTTAAACTTAGGATATTGAACACATATTGCCTGGCCATGAGGGCTATAGCACCCGTTTATTACACCCGAGGGACTGTGAGTTACCAGAATCACATGCTATTTCCCGAGGCCAAAGGCCGAGGGAAATAGCATGTGATTCTGGTAACTCACAGTCACGAGGGGGTAATGAACGGGTGCTATAGCCCGAATATAGGCCAGGCAATATGTTTTTTATAATATACTTCATGCTGTGAACTCGCGGTGGCAGACGACATCGTCAGAAGCTGCCATTTTGACCTGCTATGAATGCGCGGTGATCACGTGACCATGTAAAAGTTGATGGAACTATTTCCCAAGGGAAATAGTCATTCTATTTTCCTATCACGTGACTGATTCTAGCGAATCATGGCACAACATTATCACTAGGTATATTATAAAATATCATAACTAGACAAAGCCAATAAGCTCGCACAGGGTAGATTCATTTGTGACCGGTTGCCTCACGATGATATTGTAGATAGCGCCCTCCGCATGGAGAATGCGCATGCGTAGTCATTGCGCCGCAATGCATCCTTGGGTAAAACACGAGCTAGTAAAGTTTAGTTTCACGCTATCGGTATCTTACACACATGCGATTAACGATATTCAAATACTAAAATGTAGTTATCAGAGACGTACAGGTAATCCGTACATGTCTAAAATCGCGATCGTTTAAACAAACTGTCACGGTTGAATTTGAACTAATGGCACTTCCTATGATCGTGAACACATTATGCAGCAAGATTAATAAAATGTACCATGTATTGACTGTTTTCTAAATATTTTGTTCAACTTACAGATAATTTTCCAAAACTCATTGGCAACCCGACCCTTTCTGTAAGCTCTGGATATATGACATGTCGGTTCAATGCTCCCTTATGGTCAAACAGTACCTTCACTATGGAATGGATGTTGGATGAAGACATTATGAAGACAGAGGAATTAGAGTATAAACTACAATACTCTCGTCTTTATTCTGAATATTATCAACTTGGAAAGACGGTATGAATATTCGTTGTGATATTTATATTGTTCGAAACTATTTAAGACTTTAGAAAAAAAACCTCTAATCTCGAAATCGAAGAGTAGATTGACTAATTAACTGATACGTGATTTGCTAACTATTCAACAAAACATAAAGACAATCATGTGTGACTTCTCTTTTGGGTAAATGTTTTTGAAGAAAAAACATTTGGGAGTGAATATTAAGGTTTTGCATTAATTTGTAACAGTTGAGCAATTATGATTCGATACACATTTTGACATACTTTATCCATATCGGGTCTTTGAAAGTAAATGCTTGAAACGATGCTTGTGTAGGATATTTGGTTACCACTTGTCTTGTCCAGCACTTGTATAGCGTGACTGTTTGCTATAAAATTGAAAACAAAGCCAAACAATACAATAGGTCAAACAATTTTAAAATCAACTGCTTTATTCTAGGTAAAATGTAGGGTATCTGCATCGTTCAAGAACTCGAATGTGTCCAGTCGTCCGGCAGACAGCAATGGTGTATTTGTTGGATTAATAGTAAGTATGTTATTCAATAATAAGCACAAATGATTTTCATCTAGTAATAAGTACTTGATATACCACGCCAAAAGGCACTAAGTTCTCATGAGTAATGCCCCGCCTGTTCTGGTTGACAGGCTTTGTCAAACTTTATTTGCTGCCTTTACCGCTAGACGGCGTTGTGGCAATGAAGTAGTCGCAGAGATGATGTTATTGGTATGTCGGTATGTCCCCTCTCCCTGTTAATGGTGCTGTCCCCTTGTCCTGCCCTGTGTCAAAGCCACCAACTGGACATGATAGGAAGTACCACTACTTCTAGTCCACAGATAATAGTTTGTTTCAACGATTCTGATATGGGCGAACTACCTATACCTATTCTAGTATATGGGCAAAATGTTCCTCGTCAGTAATTAGAACCCTTGGTCGTGAAAAAAAAAATAATAAAGAAATTGTGTGTTCCCGATAAACCGACCGACACTAGTTTAATCCTCTTAAACATTTTTTTTTTAACATTTAAAACAAAAAGATACGAAATTCTTTGTCTTCTTGACCATGCACGTCTGTTTTATTTCCCCAGTGATGTATGTACATATTTCATCAAACTTTTACAGAAGAGGTATTCTGACAGACGTTTTGTTTGTTTTCGGTCAAATCAAAAACAAACAAACACGAAAACTAAAATAAAATACGATAAAGTCCCGCCCTACCTACCCTATTTTTGAGGCCATAATTAGGCCTATTAAAAAATTGTGTGGTTCCGGTTACGCTCAATTTTAGAATATGTAGGGTAGGTAGAT